>NC_041387.1:674968747-675017719 GCF_002162155.2 Triticum dicoccoides
CCAGTTTGTCCTTAGTTTGCGGGGAAAATTGCGTCTGGACCGTGTCAGATGACCAAACATGTCCAGACCGCGCGGTCCGGATGGTTGTAGGCGGTTTGAGGGTCGGCATTGGATACGCCCTAAGAATGCTTTAAAATGCACTTAGAAAATGAATGCATAATTTAGTTCCTCCAAAAATCCTAAAATACTTATCATAACTTCCCGTATGTATGTAGAGTCTCTTTCTAAATTTTTCAAGAATTTTGAGTAAAGAAATAACGACTCCAATTGGGAAATAAAATACGAAAACTGAAAATCCTGAAAGTATTGATTTAGGATTGGAAAGGTCTAAGGATGCTACATAAAATTTCCATAAGAATTGATGCTCTTTTAGCTCTCCAAACATATATAAAATAACAACAATTGTGCTAAAGATAGCAATTTTTTTGAGGAACTGGCAGGGGCGCTGCCTTTTCATTTATTAGAGGGAAATATGTACAATATGGCATGTTTTGAAAGGGGACATGCTGGAAACCCCAAGATCTGAAGGATCACACGAAGTGATGCATGCTAACTACTCATGAATTTGGGTCGCTCTTGGCCGGAAGGCCATGTCGCGCTGCATGATCTCCTCGAAGGTTAGGTGCGCAACCTCGATGTATGGCAATCTTGTGCCTTCGAAGATTCGTCGGTTCCTCTTCTTCCAGGCATTCCACATGATATAGATGAGGCAGATGCTGCAACACCTTCTCAAATTGTTGTCGGAGTTTTTGAGGCCAACATCCCACCAGGTGTCGATTGAGGGGGAAGCGGCAGACAGAGCAAAAGTAAGCGGCTCCCCCACCCAATTTAGGACAAGGGTGCAGACTACGGAAGTGAACGGACAGCTTGCAAAGGTGTTCTACATTCTCATTGGCGCAGAGGCAAAGTTGGAAGACGGGGTCATGTGGCCAGCCATGCAAGGCGAGCCGGTCAGCCGTAAGGATCTGGTTGGGGAGGACCAGCCAGGAAAAAAGCTTGCACTTTGGCGCCGCATGCGCCTTCCAAATTTTGTTGCTGAAGAATCTCGGATAAGATCCAAGGAATTGCGCCAATATGCCGAGCTGGCCGATTATTCGCCGTTGGGGTTCCAGTTCCAGGAGATGGTGTCCGGAGTGAAATTAGGAAAGTCGACTGTAGCAATGGCCCTGCAACTGTGGCCAGCCCAACCCTCCTGCCATCTTCATAAACCTTCAATCAGTAGGACAAGTGCGTGCTAAGAGCATCTACAACTGGGCACCTCAAAACCCCTCATACACCAGGGCAGACGTCCCGGTCACTAACCAGTTAGAAAAACTAAACTCGGACAGACACCTCAAACAGGCCTCAAACGCCCAAGCTGACCGGCACCATTCATATCCAGCCCAAATATGGGGCGGATATGGGGAGGCCCTGGCGCGACGGGGCGCGTCCACCACGTTAGACCTGTCCCACGCTGGCCAACCCGACCCCACATATATTAGTCCCCATTACCTCCCCGGACAAAACCCTAACAACTCCACTCCGCCACCCAAGCTCCAGTCCAGCGATCTCCAGCCTTATCCAGCATGGCAGCAGCGGATCTGAGTCCTACACCTCTAGATCCGTCGACCCTGAGCACATTTGCCATGGCCCCGAGGAGGAGATGACCGTCCGGCTTGCGCTTAACCGCTCCCAGGACGAGGCCGCTCGGCAGCAGCACTCGGACTCCTTCCGTTAGGAATCCATTGCATCCGCCCAAATGGCGCATAGATCTGCCACTAGGTGGGCCAACAGGGCCTCATCGGAGATGTTGCGGTCCATATGACGTTCAAATGTGGTGACGGACATGCAACCCTCCCTTGGAACTTAGAGGTGGAGGATGCACCATGGTCGTCTTCTGACGCAAACATGGTGCGGCATGCCTGCCGTGCGATGTAGCTGCCGCGGGAGGCGGCAGGAGCCCTCACGGCGTTGGACGTGGGCAAAGCGGAGTGGCATTCTTCGATGCCCTGGATGGTGCAACAGTCTGGGCCCCGCAACCGCGTGGTGATGGATGTCGCGAGCTCTTCCCAAGACGGATCCATCATCGATCTGATGTCCACTTGCACCATCAGGGTTCCGGGCTCTGACGAGGAAGAGTAGGGCATGGGAGACGGTGGCGCCTTGAGTCCCGTGAGCCGTTTTTATGTCCTATGTCCTACTCTACCTCGCCAAAGACCGTACTAACACTCGGGGGAGCGTAGCCGGCCGCCAGACATGGCCACAACGGAGATGGACGAGCTCCCCTTATGATTGGATTTACGTTGTATGTAATAGTATGGATTTGAGGTTCCCAATTTGAGGTACCTAGTTGTGGAACGGATTATGACGCGCCCAGGCGCGTCCACCAGCGTTTCAGGGGTCTGATTTGCCAAGTCTGGTTGTAGATGCTCTGACTCCACGTGTGCGCCACTCGGGCACCTCCTGCTTCCAGCACGACAGTAGCACAACCGTCGATCTCCTGGCCGCCTGATTGCCTTCGGACGTCGACACTAACCAGCCCATTCGAAAATGACCCGTTCACCAAAGACGCCATGAGTGAGCTTGTAAGCCATCGATGTCATCTGCCATAGACCGCAACACCGCATTTCTACATGCAGCTCCCGAGCTCCCTGTCTTCCTTTTCCTGTCACTCGCACCACCGCATCCAGAGCAACCCATCATAGTTGTTGAGTTACAACCTCGTGATTGAGGTACAAAAAAAATCAGAGGTGATCACAATATTCCAGGGGCCTATGATATGCTCAAGGTCTATGATAGAGTTGAATGGCATTATCTCGAAGCAGTGTTGTCCAAGCTTTGCTTCGGTGATCATTTTATCCAACTAGTTATGAAATGTGTGACCTCTATGAGGTTTACAATTAAGTAATGGAGAACCTCTTTCTCATTTGGGCGCAAGGCATCACTTCTATACTGTATAATTATGGAGGAGCATACATTGACCAAGGTATTCGGGTGAGTGTTCATGCATATTGAGTGAACCATTTATTCTTTGCTGACGATAATCTCATCTTTCTCAGTGCAAAAACCCAAAGTGCAGAAAGAATCAATGACATTCGTTGGATCTATGATGATTGTTCTAGTCAGGAATTGAACCGGGAGAAAAATCTTCTTCAGTGCAAACACAGGTCAGCCCCTAAGAGAGACTTTAAAACTTTCTCTTGGTATTTCAGTCGAAGCCATTTGGGAGTACCTACTGCCATTGGAAGAATCACAAGCGGCACTTTCAACCATATTGATGAGCGTGTGCGCAATAAAATTGGTGGTTGGTCAGAGAGAAATCTCGCTTGTGCAGGGAGAGAAGTTTTGCTGACATATATTGCCCAAGCAATGCCAACATATAGTTTGAGTTGTTTTCTGCTAACAAAAATGTTTGCAAGACTGTTATGTCACCCATGGTAAAAAAAATCAGGTGTAGCTCTCTTGACAGGAGATCGCTACATTAGCTGTCTTGGGAAAATTTGTCCGAGCCAAAGATCAAAGGGGGTTGCCCTTCCGAGACCCTCAACTATTAAACTTGGCCATGTTGGGCAAACAAGGATGGTGTCTGTTAACACACCCAACACATTATGCGCCCGTGTACTGAAAGGGAAGTACTACCAGCATACCGATTTCCTACAAGCAATGGTCCCTACTCATGCATCTTTGATGTGGTGGGCGACTATGGCTGTTAGGAAAGCATTGGACATTGGTCTGATTCACAGGGTTGGAGATGGGTCAACGATCTCCACATCGAATGACCAATGCATCCCACACACAGTGACACTGAAACCCATCGTCCGCAAGGGTACAACACCTCTGTCAAAGGTTTCAGACCTGGTTGATGTTCACACAGGTAACTGGAACATGGATCTGGTTCGTCAATTTTTTCATCAACATGATGCGATTCTGAACATCTTGTTGAACCGATCCGGTGCTGAAGATTCCTTGGCGTGGTCATTGGAGAAGTCTGGACAATATACTGTTAAATCGGAGTATCGCTCTCTCATTACTTATAACAAGCTTACTACTCTAGAGGAAGGACGATTACAAAGACCCCATCGGCAAACAAATAATTATGGACTGCACTCTGTAACTTTATGTTATACCGAAGGTTTGAGCGTTCTGGTGGAGAGTACTTCAGAGAATTCTATCAGACTCCATGACCCTAAAGTATCGACATATCAAACCCATTGGCCAGTGTGACATATGCCAGGCCATGGATGAAACTCTTATGCATGCTCTTATCTCCTGCATGCATGCAAAATAATTCTCGGTATCAACCAAGGACCGGTTTCATATTCATTTCTTCAGGCGCCGTCCGGATACTTGTGCGCGTGATATATTGATGGTTCAGATGTTCTCTGACGACGCGGGATGCAAGATCATTACCATCATGCACTCTATTTGGTCCTCATGCAATAGATGCACTGAAGATCAAGATGGATATGAACCAGTGATGGCAATCAAATGGGTACATGAAACTCTCTCCCTCCTGGAGATACCGGGGCACCCGACGCAGCCGGCGACTGGCCATGTTTGGAGGCCACCGGAGGAAGGCTGGATAAAGATCAACAATGATGGATTTTGCTAGATGATGCAGCTGCAGGAGGAGCAGGAGGTGTAGCGCGTTCTCACCTAGCGTTCTTGGGCGCTTGGTGTAAGCCACTGTCGGGTGTCTCAGATCATTTTATCTACGGGAGAGGGTAATCTCTGCCCAGCTCCGGGGATACTCACATATGATCATGGGGATTGACTGTTTGGAGCTAGTCAAACAAGGGAATTTAGACAACAGTTCGTGATCAATTATGGCGCCTATCTTAAGAGAATTAGAGGGCATTCTGCCTATTCTTGTTTCTTTGTCGGTTCGTCATGTTAGTAGGGAACCCAATGTACCAGCCCATCGAAATGCTCAGCGTGCATGTGCACTCAATGGAATTGATAGCTGGCTAGACCATAGCCCGGACTTTCTTACCAGTTGCTTATGGGCAGATTGTAATCAGTTACTGTTGAATTAATGAAGTCCTAAATTCGATGCGAAAAATAGAGATACATGGATGTATCACCTATAGAGTATCATCACAACATATGTTATGATTTGCCATAATTGGTTTGATCATTTATCACACGTCCATGTGCATATATTTCCGTTGTTGCTTGGAGAGATGTGTGGGTTAACTGGGCTAAGGCTGGGCATCAGCATATCCTGCTGTGGCTCCTTCGAGTCGACCGCAAGCGCCGTGATCCAGTGACATTAGTGTTGTGTGCAATAGAGCATCTCCAGCCGTTTGCCCCCAGGAGGCTTGAAAATTGCCGCTTGGGGCCGAGCCGGCGCTAAAATTGGCGCTGGGGGCGGTTGGGTTCCCAGCCGCCGCCCCCAGGCGACAATATCGACCCATATTTCGCAAATGACCCCGCTTTTAGGCCTAATTTTGGTGAAAAATGGCCCGATATCGGCGCAAATCGACCCATATTCGCCGTGGTTCGGCGCAAAGTGAACAAAAGTAATTTTTTTATCACATAGTTCATCATAGAAAATCAATAGAAATCAAATAGTTCAACAACAAATAATTCAATATAAATTATATAGTTCAACAAATAAAAACTCATATTTCATCACACGTCGAGCTAGGCGTTGCTCTTGAGCCTCCATAGTTGCTCCACCAGATCATGCTGCAGTTGTTGATGCACCTATAGGTTTCGGATCTACTGACACATATTGAGGAAGGCAGTCCAGGTTGCTGGTAGCTGGTGATCAACTTGCGCAAGAGGACCCTGCCTGTAATATGGTTCAGTGTCAAACACTGGCTCTTCCTACTCACTCTCAATGACCATGTTGTAAAAGATGACACAGCAAGTCATGATCTCCCACATTTGATCTTTCGACCAGGTCTGAGAAGGGTACCAGACAACAGCAAATCGAGATTGGAGCACACCAAATGCCTTCTCGACATCCTTCCTGCAAGCCTCCCGAACCTTCGCAAAGTGGAACTTCTTGCCTCCTGGAACAGGCTTTGAGATAGTCTTAACAAATGTAGACCATCTCGGATAGATGCCATCAGCTAGGTAGTACCCCTTGTTGTAGTGCCGCCCATTGATCTCGAAGTTCAGCGGAGGAGAATGACCTTCAACAAGCTTGGCAAAGACGAGGGAGCACTGCAGCACGCTGATATCATTGTGAGTTTCTGGCATACCAAAGAAGGAGTGCCAAATCCAGAGGTCTTGTGTGGCCACTACGTCAAGTATCACACTGCAACCGCCTTTGGCGCCTTTGTACATCTCCTGCCAAGCAAATGGAAAATTCTTTCATTTCCAATGCATGCAGTCAATGCTTTCAAGCAACCTAGGAAATTCTCTTGTTGCATTCTGTGTTAGGATCCGAGCAGTGTCTTTAGCATTGGGTGATCGCAAGTATTGCGGTTCAAACACTGCCACCACTGCCATACAGAACTTGTAGAAACACTCAATGGTCGTGGACTCCGCCGTGCGCCCATAGTCGTCTAGTGAATCACCGGGAGCTCCGTATGCAAGCATCCTCATGGCCTTCGTGCACTTCTAGATTGAGGTGAATCCAAGTGTGCCGGTGCAATCCTTCTTGCATTTGAAGTAGCTATTGAACTCCCAGATAGAATTCACAATCCTGAGGAAAAGCTTTCGGCTCATCCGATAACGGCGCTGTAAAACTTTGTCGCCGTGCAATGGAGTGTCAGCGAAGTAGTCGGAGTAGAGCATACAATAGCCTTCCAGAAGATGTCGGTTCTTTGCTTTCAGCCGCTCCGGCGCTGAGCCACCTCGCCGCGGCTTTTCATTGCTAGCGAGCAAGCCGGTGAGGGCGGCGAGGACCATGAGATGCTCCTCCTCCTGCACGTCGGCATCGGCTTCCTTCTCCAACAACACCGCGAGCGCCTCCTCATCGTCCGAGTTCATCCCCGAGTAGGGAAACCGCCGAACACCTCGCGGGGGTGGTGGGCGCACAGCCGCCGGTATACCGCCCTGCATGGCCGGAGCACTGGAAAACTCGCCGGAAAGGTGATGGAGAGGTTGACGCAGCAAAACCTTCTCTTTTTCCGGCGGGGAATGGCCTATCTAGCGGTGCTGGGCGGTGGGCGGCGCCTGGATCGGCAAGGTGGTGCCCGAGCGCTCGGGGATGGGGGGAGGGTGAATCTGGACGATTGCTTTGACTTTTCACCTGAAAATATGACGCAGACGTGTTTTTCCCTTCCTCCGGAGCCCCCGGGCGCCACCAGCACGCTGGGTTCGGCCTAGGATCGCCGGGCTAAAAAACAGGCCGAGTCGGCGGTTTTCGGCGTCTTAGAACCGCGACTGGAGGGTTTTTGGCGCCGGCGCGAAAAAAATCGCCCAGGAGAGCCTGTTGGGGGCGCGGCTCGAGATGCTCTTAGGTACCCGGTGAAGGGCTATGTGTGTCGCATGGAGATAAGGTTGTCGTTGTAGGGGTTGGCCGAGTGTCGTGCATGAGGGCACCAGATAAGTCCGCGGAAGGCGCCGGCCATGCGGGAAATGAGGCAGCCGGAAAGTACCGAGGGCAAAATACAGGCTGGCATCAAATGAGTTATTTTTGTACTCATTTTACCTATGTTTACACCATATACTCTCATATTTTTCTGCGATGATCCCTTCGACTTGCCACTAATGAACAATAAATTAATGGAAGTATTTACAAATGTCCTTATTTATTTTATTCCTTACATAAATTAGTGTTTTTAGGTGGAAAATCAAGTTATATACTCCATCCATTTACTTATACAAGGCCACTATGAAAAATACACTTTTTTTGCGTGGAAAACTTTCAATCTATTCACCTTCAATCATGGTAGTACAACGAGCACTAGAAATAATAAAAATTACATCTAGATCCGTAGACCACCTAGCGACGACTACAAGCACTGAAGCGAGCCGACGGCGCGCCACTGTCATCGCCCCTCCCTCGCCGGAGCCGGGGAAACCTTGTTGTAGTAGACAGTCGGGAAGTCGTCATGCTAAGGCCCCGTAGAACCAACGCACCAGAACAGCAACCGCCGCGGATGAAGAGTGTAGATCAAAAGAATCCAACCTGAAAACACATGAACGAAGACGAACGACGAACAGATCCGAACAAATCCACTAAAGACAGATCCGCCGAAGACACAACTCCACACGCCCACCAATGATACAAGATGCATCACGGGAACGGGGGCTAGGCGGGGAGACATTTATTCCATCTTCAGGGAGCCGCCACCGTCTCACCTTCCTGAGCAGGACACAAACCCTAGCAAAGCTCGAAAAAAGATCTAAAAACGGAGCCCTTCCACCGGCAAGGGCCGAGATCCATCCCGCCTCCATGGCCATAGGGCCACCGGAGACGGGATGGACCGGCGCCGGTGCCGATGAGAGGCAGAAAGCTATGATTTTTGGGAGGTGGCGGCTAGGGTTTTTGGGAGGCGGCTCAGATTGATGCTAGTTGTTTACGTGCACCTTGGACCTGTTTGGGTCTTTTTTATGAAAAATACACTTTGCATCTATACAAGTCCACCAACAGTAATCAAGAGAAACCTTAATGATAATTCGTTGAACTAGCAACCTATTTAGTACTTGTATGCACACAGTCATAATGACACTCCAATCAGCTTTCTATTCCTTCCGTGCATACATATGCGGTGTATTAATGATCCTACTAAACGAAAAGAAAAGCCAGTTTACAAAGCAAGGCATTAAATTTTACCTTTGTACATGTAATATGAGATACATGACATGCGACGATTATTTTCATATAATCTGGTGCGCACCAGAGTTAAAAAAAAAACAGAAGAAGACACATGGTCGTACTACACGCCATCGTTTCTATGACGTCATCCCAGGGAACTATCTTTAAGGTCCCGAGCCAAATTTGCAATAGAGGAGCCCCAAAACCCTATAAAGGAGAGAAAGAGAAGATATGATATTCATCCATCACCAACCTCCACATTGACGTCATCAATATCTCATTTCTATATCCGTCTCCCTAATATGATTTTTTTATAATCATGATTCGATCACAATTAGCGATATTGTAAGATTATGAATAATTCATCTTCAAGTAAATTCATCATCAACATCACATTTCCATATCCATCTCCATCAGATCATTTTTTATAATTGAGGTTCCATCGCAATCAGCGATATTGTTAGACTATCAATCATTCATCTTGAAGTAAATTTTTATAAAATGACATATGCTTGTTATTCATTCGAGACATGTGACTAATAGCCCTGTGTATGCGCAAGATGGAATTGGCGGTATGATTTTACTTTATATTTTTGTGGAACTATTAGTCTCCTGTATCTACCTCGACCGCAGGGCTTACCGGTACTCGAGAGGGAGAACGACATCAAAGATGTCGTCATCGTCTGATCCGGGATTTCCCTCGGAGCATCCCGAGTGTGGTATTGCGACCTGCAACAATGATGCCCCGGGAAGGGAACGATGTCATAGAGTAAGATAGGCATCACTGGTCTTGTGCTGATACAGATGGATGCTTCTGTACCAGACAAAAAGAGAGACCAGGGATGAGAGGCTTGGCTATCCACAAGTTAGCCGCCACGAATTTTCGTCGGTTCCCCTCGCCTCTAGACACAATGCCGCAAGGTAATGGCAACCTTGCATCTTTCTAGGCGTCTTCATCAGTGTTATTAGTGTGGTCTCATTGGTGCTTTGGGTGTGATGCTAGCGAGAATAAAGGCACTATGGTTCTTCTCCTACTGTGGCGAAGTTTTATTAGGCAGTGTCACGGAGCCAGAGAGTTTGTGTCTCAACAAGTTTGGTTTCACCAACCTTGAATATTTTAGGTCTATGTCATTGCAGATTTGTTCATATGGATCTGACGAGTTTCTGTAAGTGTTTTTCGACCGTTTTTGTTGGTGCAATCCATTACGACTTTGGAGTCATGCATTAGCGTTCTATTAAAGATCTTGTAGCTCGGCGTCCTATACTTATAGGGGAGTGTCCCTTGTCTACGTAAGTTCGGCGATTACGGCTTCCCATCATTTTCGATGGGCAACTCAAGAAGGTTTTTGAACCTATGAATGTAGTCAAGTTTGTGATGGTGTATGAGTGGCGGTATCGCTGCTTCGATCTGACTGTAATCTCCTTAAGCCTTGACATTATTTCATGTTGCAAAGATTGATACCATTTAGAAGACGATTCTTAGAAATTTCATTGTAATTCTTAGTTATATGAGTATTTTGTAAATTATTGGATCTATGATTCGATGCATCATACCTATAGTTTTGTTGAGTTTGAATGACGTTATAGGTCTTTTTTATTGCCAGTGAAGTTATAGGTCAATTGTTGAAACAAAAAATAGATGGATGCTCCTGTGTGCGCGAGGACCTGATCCTTAGCCGCTCGGATTGACGAGTTATTTCCAATGCGAAAACGCATGTACGCCGCACCTTTACCTTGCTGTATCCTGTATAGACAGCCGGGAAGTGGAGGATGCCCAAAGGGAAGGCGTCTGTTGTAGTGGTTGGATCTCCTACTTAGTACTTGTTTCTGTTTTAAACTTTTAATCGTGGAGACTGGCTACGATCGGCCTGAAACTCACGCACGTAAGAGCAGTGCTAAGCGTACGATTAAATCTTATACGACGTTGTACGAACATTGCTCAATCACCCTCCGATCAAATCTATGCAGCAACGACAATTGTGTGATCACTTGGTCGGACAAATCGTACATGCAAAAGTCGTATGCAGAGCAATTTCGCGCACGTAAACGCAGCTCGATCGGATCAATTTCTACGACGCCGACTGATTTGATGATTGCAAAAGGGAAGAAGGCGTCTGTTGTACGTACTGCTTGGATATGAGTTGATACGATTGCTGGAGGAGGTTGCACGTATATTTCTACCTCCAGGAACCAGCCGTTACTAAACCTTACTGCGCGGTGATAGTTACAAGTCGTGGTAAATTCCAAGAGCTCCGTTGTCTGTTCACGAATATGCGTAGCAACAGATTTTACCCGGCGTCTTTTTGCTGTTTCGATCAGCAACATTTCCATCCCGCCACGCCGCTTCCGTCCCGCGTCCCATATACTCCTGCTAGTATATAAAACCTTCCCACATCCCCTCCGTATCTCCAGTGGGTAGCCTCTTCCTCCTCCTGCTGCATCCTGATCGACTCAAAAGCACGCGCCACAAGTCAACAACTTAATTTGATCCCTCCCTGAGATGGACCCCGCGGCCTCCGCTTCCCCTTCGTTCGACGCCCGCGTCCAAGGCAGCAGCTTCCAGCCGCTCAACCCAGAAGACGTGCGCGCATACCTCTACAAGGCTGCCGACTTCATCACGGATTACTACACCAGCGTCGAGTCCATGCCGGTTCTCCCCGACGTGAAACCCGGCTACCTACGGGACGAGCTGAGGGCGTCCCCGCCACAACACTCGGCTCCCTTCGACGTCACCATGAAGGAGCTGAGGACATCCGTCGTCCCCGGGATGACGCACTGGGCTAGCCCCAGTTTCTTCGCGTTTTTCCCGTCCACCAACAGCGCCGCAGCCATCGCGGGGGAGCTGATCGCTTCGGCCATGAACACCGTAGGGTTCACGTGGCAGGCGGCTCCCGCGGCCACCGAGATGGAGGTGCTCGTGCTCGACTGGCTCGCCCAGCTCCTGCGCCTGCCAACCAGCTTCATGAACCGCACCAGCGTGGGGCGTGGCACCGGCGGCGGTGTCATCCTCGGGACCACTAGCGAAGCCATGCTCGTCACGCTTGTTGCTGCGCGTGACGCGGCGCTGCGTCAGATTGCCTCCAATGGCATGTCCTACATCACAAGGCTCACGGTGTACGCTACCGACCAGACACACTCCACGTTCTTCAAGGCATGCCGCCTTGCCGGCTTCGACCCTGCCAACCTCCGATCCATTCCCACTGGGCCGGAGACGGACTACGGGCTTGACCCGGCGAAGTTGCTCGAGATCATGCAGCTTGACTTCGATGCTGGTCTCGTGCCAACGTACATCTGCGCCACTGTTGGCACCACATCATCCAACGCCGTGGACCCAGTGAGTGCAGTGGCCGCTGTCGCGGCCATGTTTAATGCATGGGTCCATGTCGATGCTGCCTATGCTGGCAGCGCATGCATCTGTCCGGAGTTTCGGCACCACATCGACGGTGTTGAGCGCGTGGACTCCATCAGCATGAGCCCGCACAAGTGGCTGCTCACCTGCCTTGACTGCACCTGCTTGTGGGTGCGCGACACGAACCGCCTCACAGACGCGCTGGAGACGAACCCGGAGTACCTCAAGAATGACGCTACTGAGTCTGGCGAGGTCATTGATCTCAAGGATATGCAAGTTGGTGTGGGCCGCCGCTTTCGAGGGCTCAAGCTTTGGATGGTGATGCGCACATATGGCACCGCCAAGCTTCAGCAGCACATCCGAAGCGATGTCGCGATGGCCAAGGCGTTCGAGGACCTTGTACGTGCCGATGACCGGTTTGAGATTGTAGTGCCGAGAAACTTCGCCCTCGTATGCTTCAGGATCAGAGCAAGAGGAACCATGACGGAGGAAGCCACCGATGAGGTGAACCGTGTGCTGATTAACCGGCTCAACATGTCCGGGAAGGCCTACCTAGCGCACACCGTGGTTGGCAACAGATTCGTTCTACGGTTCGCGGTGGGGTCGTCGCTGCAGGAGGATCGGCACGTGAGAAGCGCTTGGGAGCTCATAAAGAAAACAACGGCCGAGATCATCGATGGGGAGGAGATCGTACAATAAGAGCATTGGTCAATTAATATGTTTGACTAATTATCATTGTTTGTGTGGAGTAATAAAATCCTTGCAATGGCGGTGCATGATCCGCGCAGTCGTTGGTTGCACGATGTACCGGTGACTGCCTTCATGCATGTGCTGTGAATCTCAGTTTGTATTATTTATTTATTAAGAGAGATGACTAAATTAGTGTTGATAGTAATTTATGTCAAGAATGTGAATGTATATTTCTAAACAATATATTTTTATGTGTCTTTTATCATCTTTGTTAAAAAATGTATTTATTCATCATTACATCAATTATATGAAGGTGATTTAATGGTTATTATTTGTTTATATACCACTATCATAACTTATTATAGGAGGGCACTGTTTTGACATTTTTTGGAGACCTATTTCTTATGGTTCACTGATAGTAAATTAGTGTTCCCAGTAATTTATGACAAGAATGTAAATGTATGTTTTTAAACCATACATGCTTATGTGTCTTTAACCATCTATATCAAACAAAAATGTTGTATTCACCATCACATCAATTATTATAAGATTATTTGATGGTTATGCTTTTTTTATATACCATTATGATGACTTACTATTAGAGTGCACTTTCTCGACATTGTTATGGAGATCTATTGTTTACGGTTCAGTGGTAAAAGTAGGTTCCATCAAATTAACAGCCGATGCCCCCCACCAAAAAAAAACAGCAGGTGTGTTTATTTTTATGAAACTTTTTGTCTATGATTTGTGTGAGACTTTTTTGTCTATCTTGTTTCTTATTGACTATCAGGTTATTATGAAAATACAATTTTATTGGGAAATATCCTCAATTATCTTTATTTTACAAGAACACCAATTAAAGGACCAATGTAAGGATTTAAGAGAAAATAGTAGATCAGTCAATACTTGGACATTTTGAGTGATGTTAAACCATTACACATTTTTTGTATGCCTCCTACTTGCCTAGTCTAGGCTTTGCCCTCTTTGCTATCTCATTAGTTAACTGACGGTAGCTAGTTACCTCATTTTTTTTAGAAAAGGAGGATGTACCCCCGGCTTCTGCATCTGGACGATGCATGCAACCATATTATTAATTATTCACAAAGACCATACAAGGTGATACATCAATAAGCCTGAAGCCACCATCTTGGCAACATCGTTGCTACTCCTATCCCCTTGATGAAGGCGTGCCGAATGTCCGGGCCTAATACCAAACAGACATCGCACCAAAGCCTAACATCTAAAGCCAGGTGTCCCATCCAAACCACTATGGATTGGGCGTCCCATCCAAGCCACTAAGGATTGGGTGCCACACCGGTCTGGCACACTCCCAATGAGAACCGCACTCTACAAGGGTCGTCACCTCCATCATCCCTCGGCCCATCCTCAGAGCAGAACTGAAGCACTGACCTTGCCAGGCTTCTGTGCCATCAACATCAACATGACGCCAGACAGCTTCCTCCTCCTGTGCGAGTCCATCTCCGCGCATCAGACGTCGAGTCTCCACAGTGCCACGCCGCCGAGATCTGCCATCATCAATGTGCAAGATGAAGCACCGCTCCACCAAAGTCGTCGTCCTTCGGTCCCTCGAGCCCGTGTGCACCACCAAGAATGACGCCCCCAAGAGGGAAACAACACCAGAGAGCCGCCATAATCCGATCTATTGATCTAGGTTTACCCTAGAGGTAGCAGAGAGTGGCCTTGAACTTCTCCACGGTGATGCCTCGGGAAGAGAACGACGCAGACTGCGTCGCCATCGCCGGCCTTGGAGATAGCAAATAGCGGGTTTTCACCCAAATCTAATCGAAGACCTCCATCTCTCGTGCACGGGTCGCCGCCATCCTTGCCGGGATCAGGATGATCCAGGCCGCCGCTGCCGGATCTCAGCAAGGAGAAGTCCCCCCACCGAGACCCGCCGGCCGAGCAGGGGAGGCCGAGACCGCGCCCATACGACCAGATCCGCGATGGATCCGTGCCCGCGCTGCCGCCCCAGAGCCAACCCCGGGCGCAGCCGCCACGGCCTGGCCGCCCGCTCGCACCACCGTCTGGCCGCCACGCCGCCCGACACGCTCTCGCCGCATTAACATCAGGACTCCGCCGCGCCGCCGCATCTCGCGCTACAGCCGGACGCCGGGAGGAGAAGAAGGGACCCGCTGCCGCCGACGCGCACCGGGCTTCGCCCAACGGCGCCTTCTGGTGGCGGCGAGGGGAGGGGACGGTGTAGGGGCGCGGGGTGGGGGCTAGGGTTCCCCCGCCGCCGCCCGCAAGAGCGATGCGAGGGACGAGGGACGAGCTAGTTACCTCATGTCTATAAGCCCTCATTACTGGAGCATTGCCTAGATTAGTATAGGTTATTTAATTGTTTCTTTACTTTATATTACACTAGCAAAAGGTCATGTGGGTTGCAAGGGGTTTTAATGTCAGAAATATTAAGGGGTTTTCTATAAAATAGTAAAATGGACTAAGAATACCTATTTCTTTTATTAGTAGGTATATATATATATACCGTTTATGTGCCCTTATAGAAGGTAGCACCAAATATAATGATTTCCAAAGTTCGCTTTAGGTGTGCACACAACTAGAGATCATTACAAGTCTATTTGTGTTACGAGGGAAGGACTAACCATAGCTCCTCAGGTTCGACAAATATACGGATAAACTTCCAGTAAGTACTATGGTGATCTGTGGTCATCAGTAGCTATCATCGTCAAGGAAGTGGCCGATTGGTCACGAGCAATTGCACGGTGGCAATGGAGACCAGCTGGTCTGAGGACAGCAACAAAACCTTCAGCGTGTGAACATCAAGCATCAACAAGAGGAGAGCGTATTGGAGATGGACAACAAGGTCATGCCTCCGATCCTTCCTTGCCGCTGATATTCTTGAGATGCTGATTACTAATGAGGCTTGATATTGTTCTCATGGTTGCTCCTGGGGTATCATAGAGCTGCACAATTATCTAACAGGTGTGTATGAGAAGCATGATGCCAAGACGACTCTGTCTAATCTTTTAATTTTTATACGTGGCAAAAGATTTGCCATTTTCATTAATTAAGAAGAAGAGAGTTGCCTCGTTAATTAGAGAAAAACCGGCCGAAAACCTAGATACAAACCTCACAAGGGGCACATGCGATCGACCTGGCCACAACTACGCCAAACAATCACTACGCCAAACAATCGACCACAGCGTCGAGGACATGGCAGCTCTGATTTTGCCGACGAGCTTCAGAGGAGAAAGTTGCAAGCCTCGCCCCGACCTAGTCCAGCACAACATCTAGAGAGCACCACCCAAAGAAAAACTGCCCTCATGGAGTCATCGTTGCCCCAACGACCCCGCCGCCCGCAGCTCCGACTTCTCTGTCATAGCCAGAAACCTGCACGGGCACACCCATTGGCGCACCGGACCGTCGACATCGGAAGGACAAGCGGCGACTCATCTCTGCTCGCCATCATCGTCGTTGCCACATCAACCTCATTGCCGACCAGGCATGTGCCGACCGCGATGCCGTGCACGTACAGCCCGCAGGAAGCACAAATGGGACCAAGACCTCCAAGACGGCGCCCCAAAGAGGGAACACGACGTTGGAGACGACACTGTCGCCTGATCCAACCAGGATCTTGACTTTTGCCTGTAGATCTTGACCCGAGAGATGATGATTCACAAATCACCAAGACAACGCCTCTAAGGCAGAAAGCGACGCCCACGAGCACCGCCGCCGCCGGCCGGCAAGCACCGGCCTGGCTTTCGCCCGGACCAGGAAACACCATCACTCCCACACGGTCGACCGATACCAACCAACACCTCCACTAACCCACGCACCCCTACACAGCAACTGCTCCATCACCACGTAGGGACCACCACCACGTCTCGCTACCGAGCCAAAGCTGCCAGACAGAAGAGCCAAGCCTCCCTCCACCAAGCACACCGCGGGCGCAGCGTCGCCACACGAACTCCATAGCCGCCGACACGTCAACCACCGTCCCAGGGCCGCCGCCCCGGAGTCCTAACACCACCACACCAGGCCCGGGGACAGGAGGTCACCATGCTGCGCTGCAGCCACCGCACCACGCGGACGCATTGCCGTAGCAGAAAACCGTCGCTGGACGGCCGAATCCGACCCTGCCCGTCCAAATCCGGTAGCGGCCAGCCCTCCCGTGGACCACCATCTATCCACTGAAGCCCCGGGACGCCACGCCGAGCGGAACCAGAGACCTAGCCGGGGAGCTGACAGGGTCAACAACAGAGCGCCATGCCCTCGCCCGCCGACCGCTGCCATGGGGGAGATCGGAGCGTCACCAGGCCCGGCCGCCACGCCGCCCTCCGCGGCCAAAGTAGCCGCCCGCCGCCACGAAGCCAGGGCCGCCGCCCAGATCCAACATACCGATCGTGTTGTCACGGGCCGGGAGAGCCCCGCCGCCGCCATCCGCTGTGCGGGCTTGGCCCGACCCCGTCATTCAGCGGCGGCGAGGTGGTTGAGGAGAGGAGGGGTGGTGGGTGGCGGCAGCGGGATTGGGCTCCGCTCGAGCCGTCCCGGGAGGCGAAGCGAAGGACGAGCGGTGGTCTAGGGTTTAGGGTTGGAAGCTCTGGACCATGCCAAGCATGATCCTCAAATAACTTACCACCCTTTACTTGGTGCAGGTTCGCAACAGGCCCGGTGTAGAGGTTAGCTCTCCCATGTGGCAACGAACAGAACCGTTTGGATTTTGAAAACGAGAGCAGCACAGTGGACTGCATTGATGCGTGGGGAGGCAGAGGCAATGTAATCTGGCGGTGACAGCTAGGGTTGCCTTGTTGCTACATATAAATCCACTTAGGTAGGATGTGCGAGGACTAATCATGATATGATTTGTAACTAGCCCACCATCCGAATCAACCAGATCAATCGCTACTCCCATTAACTTAATGCATCCATTATTTGTTCATGACTCATATTTAACCTCATGTACCACCTAGCAAAAAATGTCTGCGGTCGTCGAGATGGGTAAAACGATAGCAGCACGGTGAGAGTAACTTTAAAGCTGGTGCATGCATGAGGAGGAAGAGCTAGCTAGATGCAATCCAGTGTTGACGGATAAGCTAGGTTGCCTTGTTGATCCTTATAAAGCCACTCAGGTAGGAAGCATGAGGGCTAGTATAATCACGGTATGATTTATAATCGCCCAAATCCGAATCAACCAAATAAGTTGTCATCCCATTAATGTAGGACACCGCTAACGTCCACACATGCGGTGGGAGCCAAATCCGCCCACACGCCTTATAGCACATAAACTACGCCATGTCACCGCATGCATGCATGTGAAAATCTTTTTCGATTTTCTATTTTTAAAATGTTTTATCTTTAAAATGAAAAATCCGATTGAAGATCCGTTTTCACCATTAAATCCCTCGCGACGAGATCTTCGAAACTAGATCTCATATCAATATATTTCGACGGATTTTTTTTGGGTTAAAAGTTGCCATGTCTATTGCACATGAATTGACATGATGTTTATACTGAAGTTGCCATGATATGTTTCAGCCATTTTCTTCTACATTTAAAAGTAAAATTTGACATATTATAAAATGAGAAATTAAGAAACTAGACTTGCCATGCACCATAAATTAAAATTGACATGGTACATGCACTTAAAATTGCCATGGTTCATACAAAAAAATATTTTCATGGTCAAAGTACTGGAATTGCCATCATCGGAAAACTAAAATTGCCACATGGCAACTTTAGTTTAGCCCTATGGCAACTACAGTATAAACATCATGACAACTTTTGGGGAAAAAAATTTCGTCGAAACATATCAACATGGGGTCTAGTTTTTGAAGATCTCGTCGAGACGGATTTAATGCTAAAAACAGATTTTTAATTCGCTTTTTTAATTAGGAGATAAAACATTTTTAAGCCGAAAATAAAAAAATATTCTGCTGATGTCATCTGTTCATACGTGGCAAAATGAGTGGTGTTGGACGCGTGTGGGCGATGTGCAAATGCCCACACGTGTGTGCGTTAGTTTTTCCGTTAATGTATATATGTCATTGGTTAATGACTTGTAATGAACTCTTTGTCCTGCCTAAAAAATTAAGATGTAAACTTACTGTGGATCTAAGACCGAGACTTCGCTCATTCCCGAATCATGGTGCCCATGTGTTGTGTGGCCAGTAAATGTGGATGAGCTAAGTGTTAGTATATTTGTGCTTGACCCAATAGCTAATTCCAAATTAATTTCAAAGGCTCATGTATGGCAAGAGAGGTGGAGTTGTAATCTTTAGTTTCACCCCACAAATGCGGTGTACCTATATACCTATCGGCCAACAACAAAGAATCGAATCGAGCTAGGGTTCTACCTATTCTCGCTTTCGCACTGACATCATAATCTACTCCATCACAAGCACTTTCATGCACCAACCAATGAGAGAACAAATCTTTAAAACGTCTCCCTCTTGTGATCGTGCACCTAGAGAGTGCGAATAAGATTTTTGGGCTTCACGCAACTGCTCACTTTTCTTCACCGCGGGTTGTCTTTAGTCAGGTGGTGCCGTGCACCGCCTGTCTCTGTCACTGTATGCTTTGGCAAATCTTTGCCAGTATCGTTATCCACAGCATCAATTTTGCACGACTCTTCATCCACAAACAATCTACATATGCAAAGTGATCTGATCTACTCTTTAGCTATGATTTCTATATGTGCGATATTGTATTATATATGTTGGAGTTTTACATCCTAATAGTTGATTTAGTCGTGAGTTATATTCTAATATTAATCATGAATTTCCTAATCATCCATCATCAAGTATCGTAACTTTGCAGAGGCCGGGTGTGTGCTCATTGTGTTTGTATCCTTCCTTTTTTAAGAACCTCGTTGCGAAGGCAGGCGGCTCCTGCATTTCATTAAGAAGAAGAGAGATGGTCGTTTATAGGGGAAATCGGACCCAAAAACCTAATATTTCCCGGTTAATTAGAGAAAACGGAATAAATTCATAAAACAAGAAAAAGGCACTGGAGCTTGGGTGGAGGGCAAAACATAAACGCGACATCAAGGAACATCATCTGATAGACACACACAAGACCGCGAAGGCCCAGAAGCATTAGGTGTGGCTCAAGTGCAACCGAAATGACGACCACACGTTCAACAAAGCTCATCCATATCAAGGCTCGCCACCGCCTTTACATGGAAGCATCATGGGCTAATATTATCTTATGTGAAACATCCTGCAAGGTCCAGCTTGGACTTCCCGCCAATGCCCGCCTAAGTGCTCAGCCTCAATCACTTGCGGGGAAAGCGGCTTTTTTTTACATGTCTTGGTAGTCTTTCTTGTTTTGCTCAGCGCCCTTCACTTTGCTCACCTCTGACAACTCATCAAAAAACTTCCAACAACCTACACTGCACGCACTTGTTAGTCGGGATGTTGCACACAATGTTCTTTTGTTCTTCTTTTCAGGGCGCTCGCTACAAACGCTCAGGGCGAGAGGCAACATCGTTTACCTTGTGTAAGGCTTCGGGGTCCCAAGCAGAGGGGATGGGACCGCACGAGTAACCTTGCTAAGAAATTCCTCCAAAGATAAAGGTGGTGCAACACCTGAGTCACCTCAGCAACAACACTGCTCATCTCCACTTGAGACGAAACCTCTTGATGCTGCATCCCGAGTTAATAAAATCCACCCTTTATCGAATAAATAAAATTATCCAACATCAAGCACACCTGCAAGCAAGAATCTTCTACTCCCTCCATCCCAAAATATGACTATAAAACTGTCCAAATGCAGTTTTATTTCTTGTCTTTCCCTGCAACAACGGGACGGTCAATACATATGCATACTTTTCCAGAACGGTGTGCCCGATCAACAAGGAGCGTACTTGCTAAGGTGGTCTTCTTTTACAGTAGTCCATTTATTACCATTGTGCGATCGCTCGCAGTAGGCAGTAGGTGTGAGAATTCTTGCATACGTCCGGACGTAGAGTCTTGATCATAGATGGCGTGCATACTGAAGTTGGAATATTAGAGATGAGCACTGTATAAGACAAAGAAGAAAAGGCAAACTAACCGCCTAGTGTCCAATGTGCTCATTTATAATGTCGTTTTCTGCTTGTCTGATGCTCACTGCTCAGGCCTGCCCGACCTGCATCCATAAGATCCACATGCATGCCTCTGATCACTTCACCAAAGTGCATGCACCGTAAGATTGCAGGAAGCGTATAACCCTCTCGGGCCGCGTGATTTGTATATATAGTGAATATGCCGTGGCTTACAAGTTGTAGACGATCGCAAGGATACGTCCGTGAAGTACGAGAGAGAGAGAGGAAGAGGTGTACACGCAGGTACAGAAGAAGAGAGAGAAAGTAATTCAAACAGACTACCAAACCTATCTCTATCTTAAGCTATTCTCTAACATCCTCCCTCAATCCAAACCTATGGAAGTTTGTCTAGGTTTAGATTGTACCTGAATTCATCTAGCCATCTCATAGTAAGCGGTTTGGTAAAGCCATCAGCAAGTTGATCTCCTGTTGGAATGAACTTGATGTCAAGTAGCTTGCGAGCTACTCTCTCTCTGACAAAGTGAAAATCAACTTTTATGTGTTTTGTGCGTGCATGGAATACAGGATTTGCTGAGAGGTAGGTTGCACCAATATTATCACACCATAACCTTGCAACTTGAGGAACCTGAATTCCTAACTCATAAAGTAGAGTCTGAATCCACATAATCTCAGCAGTGGCATTAGCTAAAGCTTTGTACTCTGCTTCAGTACTGGATCTCGAGACAGTAGCCTGTTTCCTTGCACTCCATGACACCAAATTTGATCCCAGAAATACATCAAATCCACCTGTAGACCTCCTATAATTAGCACATCCTGCCCAATCTGCATCTGAATAGGCACTGACAAGCATAGATGAGGACTTAATGATTTTGATCCCAAGCCCCATTGTAAATTTCAGATACCTCACAATTCTTTTGACTGCGGTCCAATGAGTTGTAGTAGGTGCATGCAAATATTGACACACTTTGTTAACAGAATAAGAAATATCTGGACGAGTTAAAGTCAAATACTGCAAAGCACCAACAACACTTCTGTACTTTGTAGCATCCTCAGGACCAAGAGCTTCGCCTACCTCAACTGTAAGTTTTTCTGAAGTTGAGAGTGGTGTACTTACAGGCTTGCAATGTTCTAGCCCCACTTTTCTAAGAATATCTATGGTGTATTTCTCCTGTGTTAGAAGTATTCCATCTTTTATCTGTTTTACCTCTATACCAAGGAAATAATGAAGATTGCCCAAATCCTTTAGAGCAAATTCCGTGTTGAGATCTTGAAGCAAACAAGTGGTGGCATCTGAACTGGAACTAGCAACAATTATGTCATCAACATAAACAAGAACAAACATAGTAATGTTGCCTTTTTTATAAAAGAATAATGAGGTGTCTGCCTTGGAGGGAGCAAACCCAAGCTTCTCCAACTGAGTACTTAACTTGGAGTACCATGCTCTTGGAGCTTGCTTCAGCCCATATAGAGCTTTATCTAGCTTGCAAACAAAATGAGGTGTGCTTTTATTCTCATACCCTGGTGGTTGCCACATGAACACTTCTTCCTCAAGAACACCATGAAGAAACGCGTTCTGAACATCTAGCTGTCTAAGACTCCACCCTCTGGAAACAGCAATTGATAGAACAAGTCTAATAGTAGTTGCCTTAACAACCGGACTGAATGTGTCCTCATAATCAATGCCAAATCTTTGTTTGAAACCCTTTGCAACCAATCTAGCCTTGTATCTATCTATACTGCCATCTGACTTTCTTTTAATTTTATAGACCCATTTGCAATCAATCACATTTTGGCCCTTTTTAGGAGATACTAGATGCCAGGTCTTATTTTTCATGAGAGCTTGATATTCATTGTCCATGAGCCCTTTCCATTCTTTATGCACAAGTGCATCATGCAAATTATCAGGTTCACCAGTACTAGTAAGAAAAACACGTTTATGACTGTCATACCTGACTGTACCATCTTTCTATTCCTTGGGCTTAAAAATTCCCGATTGTGATTTGGTGTGACGTGATGGAATTGGTAAGGGCTCTTGTGTTTCTATAATGCATGGCTCAGACACAGAAGATCCCGGTGAATCCCCCTCGCCTGACGCGTCGTCAGGCTCCAGATCCAACGCAGCCGACGCAATGGGCGAAACAGCCGGGGAGTCGGGCGAACGCCCCTGTACGCTATCATTGGGACACACGCTGGTCGGCCTGTCGCGAGCGGGACTGCGGAGGCCCATGTTGCCTGGGGCCCTGCTGACACTCCGGTCGGTCATGGCCTCATCAACCGGTTGAAGCCTGCCACTTGGCGACGGGGCATGTGTCGCAGTATGCCTGGCCCCGCTGGCCCCGCGATCTACATCGAATCGAGAGATTCTGGGACTGCTGTGCACAGGCAAATCTGCCTGAGATCCAACGCCCCTTTCGTCCATTTCTGCACACATGAAATCATAAACACATTCTGCATTTTTTCCATTAGAATCAGCATTTTCTGCTACAACTTTTTCTAAACTACTCACTTGATCATTTGCTTTTAACTCTTCCCCGTGATCAGAAGGAGACAAAGGATCAGACAAAAGGGAAATTTCAGCACGAAGAAGAGCACCGACATTAGGATGTAATTTGGCAAAAGGAAAAAGAGTCTCATCAAAAATGACATCCCTAGAGATGTAGATGCGTCCAGTAGCAATTTCTAGACACTTGTACCCTTTATGAAGATTGCTATAGCCAATGAAGACACATTGGGTAGATCGAAAATCAAGCTTATGTCGATTGTAGGGACGAAGATTTGGGTAGCAAGCACATCCAAAGATTTTTAGAGAATTGTAATCTGGCTTTTGATGAAACAATTTTTCCAAAGGGGTTATATTCCCAATCACTTTACTAGGTAAGCGATTAATGAGATATGTGGCAGCAATGAAAGCTTCATCCCAATATTTTAGAGGCATCGAAGCATGAGCAAGGAGGGATAATCCTCCTTCAACAATATGACGGTGCTTACGTTCTGCCGAGCCATTCTGTTGATGTGCATGAGGGCAAGATACATGATGTTCAATCCCAATGTCATGAAAGAAGGAGTTTAATTTTTCATACTCCCCTCCCCAGTCACTTTGGACTGCGATAATTTTCTTATTGAATCGACGTTCAACAAGTTTCTGAAACTCTTGGAAGATGGAGAAAACTTCAGATTTGTATTTGAGCAAGTATATCCAAGTGAATTTACTGTAGTCATCAATAAAACTAACATAATATTTTTTTCTTCCAAAAGAATCTCTTGCATGACCCCATACATCACTAAAAATAAGTTCCAAAGGAGCATATGACACACTATGAGATTTAGGATAAGGGAGTTGATGACTCTTGGCACATTGACAAGCATCACATATATACTCATTATTTTGACTACTTGACAGTGGAAGACTGTCTTTATTCACTACTTGCTCAACTATGACTGACGAAGGATGTCCTAATCTTTGATGCCATCTTGCCAAAGAAGGTTTGATGATGGAGTAGGCTTGACAACGACGCTTTCGATTAAATGCTCCGGATGTGATGGGGTAAAGTCCTCCAATGCATCTACCGTGATGGAGGAGCTCCCTCGTTGCCCGATCCTTTATGAGAAAATACTCGGGGTGAGTTTCAAAGAAGACATTATTATCGGCTGTTAAACGAGACACGGAGGCAAGATTTTTGTTTGCTTGTGGGACATGCAGAACATCTTTTAGTAGAAGATCACGTTTAGAAGTGGGAGAATTAATTAAAGCATGACCAATGTGATGTATGTCCATACCTCCTCCGTGTGCGGTGGTGTTCACTTGATCATTGCCATAGTACTTCTCCCGGATGGCGAGCTTCTCAAGCTCACTTGTGATGTGGTCTGTCGCACCCGAGTCAGCGTACCATACGGTGCCTTCTTCTTCTCTTTGTTCCCTCATCGCAGCAGCAACATGGCGCTCATCTGGGACATAATTCTCATCATACCTATGCCAGCAGTCCATTACCTCGTGTCCTGGCTTTTTGCAAAGCTGGCACCTAGATCGCCGGTTGGAGGAGGAGCTGCGGTTGTTGTAGGAGCCACCATAAGAACCGCCATTGTTGCTGGAGCGCGGACCAGTGTTGTTGAAGGGCATGCGCCCACTTCCGTTGCCGTTGCCACGGCCACTCCCTTGGTGACCGCGACCTCGGCCGCCATTGCCGCGTCCACGGGAGATGGTATTGACAGAGGATTGCCGCATATTCATACCTTGCAGTAGGTTGACCCGTGCCTCGAAACTGAGAAGGTGGCTATAGAGCTCCGGGGTGGTGATGGGCTCGACGCGAGCGGCGAGAGCTGACACCACCGAGTTATACTCGAGGTCCAGCCCCTTCAGGACATAGGAGGTCATCTCCCGATCGGTCAATGGCGCACTGGTGGTGGCGATCTCATCCGCCAGTGCTTTTATCTTGGCAAGATACTCCAACATGGTGGAGTTCCCCTACTGGAGATTGGCAAGAGCGATCATGTTATTCACCTCTTGCGCCTGGGTTTGTGCAGCAAAGGTAGCATGGATCGCCCTCCATACTTCAGCCGGCGTCTGTAGAGTCACCACCTGTGCAAGGACTTCATGAGAAAGCGAAGCCATCAGATAACCTTGTACCTGTTGCTGTTGGGCGTACCAGATCGCGCGGGCATAGTTCACGACCTGCTCCTCCTTCCCATCTTTGGTGATGGTGAGGGTAGCAGGCGGCGCCGGGCTTGTGGCGTCGAGGAAGTGCTCCATCTGTGCTCCTTTGATCTGAGGGAGCACGATTGCCTTCCACAAGAGGAAATTAGTCCTCGTGAGTTTTTCTGTTGGTGGAGAACCGAGAGAGGTGCCGCTGCTGCTGGATGAAGATGACGCAAAGGTGGAAGCGGAGGATTGGGTAACTAGGGCACTCATGGTGCCGGCGAGGGCGAAAGAATCGGTGGATGCAGCGGTGCCTGACATGGCTTTTTGGTTTCTCTCGCTAGTTGTCTGTATACGCTAGGTTTTGGTTTCTCTCGTAAAGCTAGATGCGAGAGGAAGCGGCTCTGATTACCATGTAAGATTGCAGGAAGCGTATAACCCTCTCGGGCCGCGTGGTTTGTATATATAGTGAATATGCCATGGCTTACAAGTTGTAGACGATCGCAAGGATACGTCCGTGAAGTACAAGAGAGAGAGAGAGGAAGAGGTGTACACGCAGGTACAGAAGAAGAGATAGAAAGTAATTCAAACAGACTACCAAACCTATCTCTATCTTAAGCTATTCTCTAACATGCACTACTCGATCGATCGAGCTTAATTACAAAGTTTTAGTGTGAACTACGAGCTATAGCAAGAATCCGATCAATTGAGATCACGAGCAGCACGATGGTGAATCCGGTGCCACACCCGCTAGTCGGTAGGTCTAGGATGGATTACGGGGTGGGGCGCCTCCAAATCATCCAGTCGTAAAAACCTGCCCGTACGTGTAGCATTGCTTTGGAATAGATAGGAAGTTTTCTCGTATAAAAATGGTGTAGCCTTGCTTTGGAATGTCTTACTAAACAACATCTTCAATAGATGATGTATTTACATCAGAAAAGAGTCGTTGAAATAAAATATACGTCATCAAGAAGTGTTTTTTACATCTCTAAAAAAGACCAACTCCAGTAGATGATGTATAATAGATGATCTAAAATTAGTGCTCAAATAGATGATGTAATACTCTTATATACGAGTGGGTGAGAAGAGCGACAACGGTACGTGAGGGTAAGGACTTAGTGATACGTCTCAAACATATCTATAATTTTTGATTGTTTTAGGCGATTATATTATTACTTTTATAGAATTTTAAAGCAATTTATATTATTTTCTACACTAACCAATTAATTTAGTGAACGGTGTCAGTTCATGTTTTCTTTCTGCATGTTTTCGGTTTTGCAGCAAATCAATATTTACAAAGATCAAAACACAATGCCAATTTTTGAGGATTTTTTCTCGATGACGGAAGACTCTATAAGATTTGGGGAAGGGCCAGACAATCCACCATTCGCCCACACGGGAGTGTGGAGCCCACAGGAACCGCATTAACTCCTTTCTACCTCCATAAATCCCTATAAATACCCTTCGCTGTAGTTTTAGAAATTTTATCGCTGCCGCAAGTTCCTGTTTCACGAAGATCTAATCCAGAGGCCTCTTTCGGAGTTCTGCCGGAGGGGGAAGCCTTTGCTGGAGTCTTCAACCTTGCTGCCTTCATGACCATGTGTGAGTAGTTCCATTAGGACCAAGGGTCCATAGTAGTAGCTAGATGGTTCTTTCTCTCTCTTTTGGATCTTCCATACCATGTTTCCGTGAGTTGCCTCACATGATCGGGATCAATTCGATGTAATCGGTGGTGTGTTTATTGGGATATGAAGAACTATCACTTTATGATAAGATTGTTCATTGAAATAAATAAAATCTTTTGAGGTTTTCTTGGTGTATAGTAAAATAGCTTTGCATGCCCCCGATCTATTATCTTGTTTGGCCAAGTTTGATGGGTTTTTTCTCTCCAGAGTGATTGGTGCTTTGCTGTGGCTTCAATATTGCGATGATATAACCCAGTGACAAAAAGGGCTAAGGCATGTATTGTATTGTTGCCACTAAGGATAAAACGATCGAGTTTCGTCATATTAATTGATGCCTTCCTGTCTATTATGTCATCACACTTATTGTGATACTCTGTTCCTTGCAAACTTAATACATTGAGATGCATGTTGGATAGTCGTTTGTTGCCCCTAGAGCAGATGTCTCAGGCGTGGCTGGAGCTGTCGTCGTCGCAAGTTCAACTCCACAAGAGGATACCAGTACAGCAGTGGAGCAGCCAAAACTGACTGGTTCTAGAAGGAAGCGTACATCATATGTATGAGATGATTTTAAGATAGAACAAATCAATGGGAAATGCCAGGCAATATGCAACTGGTGTCATAAGCCATATGCTGCAGAATCAACCTCTGGTTACGTCACACTTAAGGACTCATCATCATAGTTGTCTCGCTCGGCTTGAACCAATGTGTCCAGAGCAAAGCAAATTAAAGTTGTCAAAATGTGGGGATGGGAAAATTTGGAGACCTATATTTTTTATCAAGAACTTGCTAGAAAGGAACTTGCATTGGTGATATGTGTGCATGACTGCCCGCTTTCTATTGTTGATCATGCTGGATTCCGGAAATTTTGTGGTACTTTGCAACCAATGTTCAAGGTAGTGTCTAGAAATACCATTAGGAAGGACATTATAAATGTGTTTTGTGTCCAAAAGAATAGCATGGTGAAGTACTTTGCAAAGTAGGAGAACCGAGTAGCCATCACAACAGATTTGTAGACGCTGGCCATCAAAAGAGGGGCTATATGGCTGTAACTGCATTATATTGATGCTTCTTGGAACCTAAAGAGGCAACCATGTCTCACTCTAAATCATTATTAGTCCGAAATAGATGTATTGATAAATGTTACTATGAACCTAAATATTTCCTTAACTTTTGTTGCATAGGTTTGTTTATGTTCCGTGCCACACAATGCTGAAGTTATATGTGAAGCACTACATGCATGTCTTGTTGAGTGGCACCTTGAGAACAAGATATCGACGGTGA
The DNA here is from genome assembly GCF_002162155.2 of Triticum dicoccoides. Taxonomy (NCBI): domain Eukaryota; kingdom Viridiplantae; phylum Streptophyta; class Magnoliopsida; order Poales; family Poaceae; genus Triticum; species Triticum dicoccoides. The sequence continues at coordinate 674,997,110 of NC_041387.1, forward strand.
CCTTCGACAATTGTACATCAAATGACAAGGCTATCGGAATTCTACCAGATAAGTTGGACACCTCTTCTCTTATGTTGGAAGGATCGTTGTTGCATATGTGTTGTGCTGCTCATATATTAAATCTGATTGTAAAAGATGGATTGGATGTCATGGAGAAAAGGATTGAGAGGGTACGAGATAGTGCTGCATTTTGGTCAGCCACACATAAAAGACATGAGAAGTTTGAAAAGATGGCACGCCTTCTGAAAAATGAATACACATGTAGATTGGCTCTTGATTGTAAAACTAGGTGGAATTCTGCCTACATAATGTTAAATGGTGCATGCGATACAAAGATGTTTTTGAAAGACTTTCTATACGTGAAAAGAATTTTACTTGTACAACCGGGGAAGATTGGGTCTTTGCTAAGGAGGTTTGTGATAGGCTAAAAGTATTCTTTGATGTCATAGAGTTGTTGTCGGGCACTTCATATGTTACAACTAGTCTTTTCTTTCCGCAGATATGTGGCATTTGGTTGGCCATTCATAAATGGAAAACTAGTAAAGGTAGTGTCATAAAAGCTATGTCTATGGAAATGAAAGACAAGTTTGAGAAGTATTGGAAAAATCTCCATGGTCTTATGTCTATTGCCACCGTCCCCGATCCACATTATAAGATGCATATGTTGAAGGCTTCATTTGGGTCATTGTATGGAAGTGAACATGCATCCACAGAAGTTGATAAAATAAAGAAGTTAATGTTAGATTTGCTGGCTGAATATCAAGACGTATCTCAGTGTGTCAAAACATTTAATGTTGGAAGCACCCCACTTGTTCATGATGGCGGTGTGGATGGAATTTTGGATGTATTTGAGCAATACTTTTCTTCACAACTTGTTGCTCCTTCTCAAGTTCGCTCAGAATTGGAGACGTACTTGGACGAGCCCCTTATTCATAGAACGGCGGATCTTGACATTATTAATTGGTGGAAAGTTGGAGGTGCCAAGTACCTTACTTTGCAGAACATTTCTCGTGATATATTGCCCACCCCTTTTACATCTGTGGCATCGGAGTCAGTCTTCAATACTAGCGGGAGGTTGCTTAGTGCACATTGCAGTCGGCTTACTCCAAGCATAGCTAGAGCTCTTATGTGTATGCAAGCTTGGTCACGAGCGTACATGTTAGGTAATGTTGTTAATTATCAATTTGTATTATGTTTCTAAAGGAAATATGCCCTAGAGGCAATAATAAAGTTATTATTTATATTTCCTTATATCATGATCAATTTTTATTATTCATGCTAGAATTGTATTGACCTGAAACTTAGTACATGTGTGAATATATAGACAAAACATAGTGTCCCTAGTATGCCTCTACTTGACTAGCTCGTTAATCAAAGATGGTTAATTTTCCTAACCATAGACATGTGTTGTCATTTTATGAACGGGATCACATCATTAGGAGAATGATGTGATGGACATGACCCATCTGTTAGCTTAGCATTATGATCGTTACTGTTTCATCGCTACTGCTTTCTTCATGACTTATACATGTTCCTTAGACTATGAGATTATGCAACTCCTGAATAGCAGAGGAACACCTTATGTGCTATCAAACGTCACAACGTAACTGAGTGATTATAAAGATGCTCTACAGGTGTCTCCGAAGGTGTTTGTTGGGTTGGCATAGATCGAGATTAGGATTTGTCACTCTGTGTTTCGGAGAGGTATCTCTGGGCCCTCTTGGTAATGCTCATCACTATAAGCCTTGCAAGCAATGTGACTAATGAGTTAGTTGCGGGATGAAGTATTACGGAATGAGTAAAGAGCTTGTCGGTAAAGAGATTGAACTAGGTATGATGATAGCGACGATCGAATCTCGGGCAAGTAACATACGATGACAAAGGGAACAACATATGTTGTTATGCGATTTGACCGATAAGGATCTTCGTAGAATATGTAGGAGCCAATATGAGCATCTAGGTTCCGCTATTGGTTTGTCACATCCCTAGCCTTAACTTGCACTAGGCTAGCACTTGTCTGTTGCATCATGTTTAAAATTCTTTTGAAACTTGAAATGGGGATGTCCAAACCCTAGCATTAAATCAACTCAACTAGGATGGATTAAAATCTTTTTAATAAACCCAAAATGTCCCTAAGAAAAGTTCATGATTTCTGGTTAAGGTGGAAACCTCTGCCAAAAATGATGAATATATTCTTAGATCATTTTTGTATTTTTGAATTAAATCATATTGTATTTGAGTTTGGGCATTTAAATACTATAAATAATTTAAGTGCTCAATTAATTATGAACTTAAGTGTGGGCTGTTAGGAATAATCCAAACAGAGCCCACAAGTATTTGCAGGATTTTTGGAAACGTTTTACCATTTTTAATAAAGCCCAATATTTACAGAAAAATAGAAAATAGGAAATAAAATAGAGCAACCTTACCTGGACTTACCTTGAGGCCCACCAGGGATACCAGCCCACCTGCGCGGCCCGTTACTGTGCAGCCCAGCTGCCAATCATCTTCCTCCCCCTCGCCCCGAAGCAGCTGCGTGCTGGACGCACGCGCGTTGACGCCGGCCACCTCCTGCTTCGCGCTGGAGGCCTCTCCTTCGTCCTATTCCGCGTCTGGAGACGCCACACACCCTTCTGGACCTCTCTCATTCTCTCCCGTGCTTCTCCCACCTCCTCTGCTCTCTCCCGTGCCACACCCGAGCACACCCGACGCCGCCGTTCACTGCCACCACGGCCACCGACCACCCCTCACCCTGCCGATGAGTCCAGAAGCTCCATCGCGTCGTCCTCGACCTCCTCGCTGAGCTACGCAACGCCGGACGCCCTGAAAAGCCTCGCCAATGCCGCCGTTTCCGACCTCGGTTGCCGGAGATCCCCATCGTTGTTTCACCGGACCCCGTGCCTCCCCTGCCTCGCCAGAAGCACCAGAAGAACCGCGGTGAGCCGCTGTACCATTTCCCACATGACCCGTAGCCTACTTTGCTCTCTAACCGCATCAGCCACCGGAGCCGAACGCTCCCCGCCGCCGGCCATGGCGCCGCCGTAGCTAGAGCGCACCCACGATGCATTCGAGCCTACCCCCGTGCTCAGCGAGTCCGTAGGACTGTGTAGCAACCCGCAGCTCGTCCTCCCGTGCACCAAAACGCCGTGTCCGAGCGTGCCCGAACTCCGGCCGCCGCGGAAGTGCTCGCTGCCGTTAACTCCGGCCATCCCAGCTGCTGCTGCCACAACCACTGGATGCGCGAGAGCGCCAGCAGCCCATAGGAGCAAGCCGCACCCCCAGCCGTTGCCTGTAGCGCCGCCCCGACCAACTCCGGCGAGTTCCCGCCGCTGCTGTGGTCGCCGGTGTCACCTGCTGACGTGGCACCGGTTAATTAGCACTAATGACCCAGCTAACCACCCCTAGAGCCACCGCCATGTGGGCCCCAGTGTCTAATTAGGTTAGTCTAATTTTCTGTTAAGATTAGTACTAATCTGTGTGGACCCCACGTGTCAGCTTTAACTTTGGTCAAGTCAACATTGACCGGCCCCACCTGTCATACACCCAAACCAGCCTGAGACACTGACGTATGGGTCCCATAGGTCAGGTTTGACCTGGCCGACCCAGTTGACCTGCTGACGTCACACCTATGTCATGCTGACGCAGTAACTTATTTTCTGGATTTATTCTTATATAGAAAATTCCAGAAATTTGCCTAAACTTCTAAAAATCATAGAAATTCAACCGTAACTCCAAATGAGATAATTTATATATGAAAAATGATCAGAAAAATCCAATCTATCCATCTGTACTATTTTCATGCATGTTAGAACAACTAATGACTACTGTTTAGGACCATTCAATTAAATGGCATTTAAATAACCACATGTGGAGTTTGAATTTGAATCTTGGATTCAAACCAACTTCATTTAATCTGGTTTTAGTTGCATTAGCTCAAACCACAGCATATTGCCATGTCACATTCATGCATCATCTTGTTGCATTGCATTGATTGTGTTTCTTCTTTGTTTGTCGGTGCTTGTCCCCTCTCAGTAGACGTGTACCGACGATGTGATCGACGACACCGATGAAGAGCTATACTATCTTCAGAAGTGCCAGGCAAGCAAAACCTCCTTGTTCATTCCGATACAATCCCACTCTCTCGCTCCTGCTCTCTTTTACTGCATTAGGACAACACCGATTCAACTGTTACTTGCTGCGGTAGCTGAACCCCTTTATCTTTTGCATGACCTATCATTGCCACAGTAAATAGATGAAACCCACTAGCATGAGTAGGAGTTGTTTGAGCCCTGATGTGCCTACTCATTCATGCTTGTTTGTCATGCCTGCTACTGCTTAGAGTTGAGTCAGGTCTGATTCATCGGGGATGAATTGGAGGTGTGAAAACAATGTCCTACTGTGTGTGAACTAAGTGTGTGAACACGATTTGGTAAAGGTAGCGGTGAGAGGCCATGTAGGAGTACATGGTGGGTTGTCTCATTGCAGCTGTCCTCAGGAACTGAGTTCTGTGTTTGTGATCCATGAACAATTACTACCACACATTGGGTTCCGGTAACTTGACCCCTCTCGACTTATTAATCAACATGATCTCTGTCCAGGAGTTGCAACTAGTTCCTGGTGTTTGTAGGTAGTGTTAGTAGTCTACCAAGTGGCACCCGGTACAGGTGGGCTTGGGACAGACTAGGCACAGTGGCACGGTGTACCAAGTGGCACCCGGATGGTGGGCTTGGGAACCCTGCTCACATTGTTTGGGGCCGTGCGCGACACCCCGGCCGGATCTCCTTGCGGATGGAACCCGAATGGGCGATAAACCTGGACGAGAGACTTGTGTGGTTAGTCAGGTCGTGGCCGACACCCTTGCTGGACTTCCGCTTGAAGGTTGCCGAGTACATGTCGTGTAAACGGCGGTAAGTGGTGAGAGCGTGTGTGAAGAAGTACACCCCTGCAGGGTTAATATGATCTATTCGAATATCCGTGTCCGCGGTAAAGGACTTCTGGGTTGCTCGTACAGTTCATAGACAAGTGAAAGTGGATACTCTAAAATGCGCAAGATAAGTGTGAGTGCTATGGATGGCGTTCTCGTAGGGAGACGGGAGCGGATCCATAGTGGTGTATTGATATGGTGAATATGTGGACTCGTGTGCGCCACCTCAAAAGAGTTACTTGTAGTCGTAGTTCAGGATAGCCACTGAGTCAAAGCTGGCTTGCTGCAGTTAAACTCCACCACCCCCTTGTTGATAATGATGCATATGTAGATAGTTCTGATGTAAGTCTTGCTGGGTACATTTGTACTCACGTTGCTTAATTTATGTTTTTGCAGAGAGACTTCAGTCTCGCTAGTAGTTCCTCGTGGACTTCGACGTTTAGCTTGTTACCTCAGCTAAGATCTTGTGCCCTCGGCAGGATCTGGTAGATAGTCAGGCTTCTCAGCCTTTTTTATTTGTAGATGTCTGTACTCAGACATGTTAAGCTTCCTCTTGTGCTTTGATTTGTGTGCTCTGGATGTTGGGTTATGAGACCCATGTTTGTAATATCTCGCTCCTCGGAGCCTATTGAATAAATACTTGAGTTGTAGAGTCATGTTGTGATGCCATGTTGTATTTGCACATATCGAGCATATTGTGTGTATGTTATTAAAATGCTTGATATGTGCGGGATCTGACTATCTAGTTGTTTATGCTTAGTAGCCTCTCTTACTGGGAAATGTCTCCTAGTGCTTCCACTGAGCCATGGTAGCTTGCTACAGCTCCGGAACACTTACGCTGGCCGGCATGTGTCCTTCTTCGATCCTATGTCTGTCCCTTCGGGGAAATGTCCGATGAATGCCGGAGTCCTGTTAGCCCGCTACAGCCCGGTTCACCGGAGTCCTGCTAGCCCAGTGCTACAGCCTGGATTCACTCGCTGATGACCGACACATTCGATGCTGGGTCATGTATGCCTGTCCATGTAAGTTAGTGCCACTTTGGGTTCACGACTAGCCATGTCAGCCCGGATTCTTTGTCATATGGATGCTAGCGGCACTATCATATACATGAGCCAAAAGGCGCAAACGGTCCCGGGCCAGGTAAGGTGGCACCCATGGGAATACCGTGCGTGAGGCCGCAAAGTGATATGATGTGTTACATGCTAGATCGGTGTGACTTAGAATCGGGGTTCTGACAGCTTTGGTGGTTATTGACCAGAGATATGTCTTGGTCATGTCTACACACTTCTCGAACCCGTAGGGTCCGCGCGCTTAACGTTCGATGACGATTTGTATTATGAGTTATGTGTTGATGACCGAAGTTTGTTCGGGGTCCTGGATGAGATCATGGACGTGACGAGGACTCTCGAAATGGCCGAGACATAAAGATTGATATATTGGAAGGCTATATTGAGACATCGGAATGGTTCAGGACAAGTTCGGGTATTTTTCTGAGTACCGGGAGGTTACCAGAACCCCTCGGGGAGTTATTGGGCCTTAATGGGCTTTAGGGGAAAGGAATGAAGGGCCACAAGGGGTGGCCGCGCGCCCCCCATGGGCTTGTCTGATTTGAACTAGGAGGGGGCGGCACCCCCCTCTCCTTCCTTGTCCCCTCTTCCCCCTTCCTACTTCTCCTAGTTGGAATAGGAAAGGGGGGGGGACCGAATCCTACTTGGACTGGGAGTCCAAGTAGGACTCCTCCCTTTGGCGCGCACCCTCTAGGGCCGGCCTCCTCCTCCTTCCTCCTTTATATACAGGGGCAGGGGGGCACCCTAGCACACACCATGTTTTACCTTTGCCGTGTGTGGTGCCCCCCTCCACAGTAACACACCTCGATAATATCGCCAAGTGCTTTGGCGAATCCCTGCGCCGTAACATCATCATCACCGTTGCCACGCCATCGTGCTGACCGAACTCACCCTCGTCCTCAACTGGATCAAGAGCACGATGGACATCATCGAGCTGAACGTGTGCTGAACGCGGTGGTGCCGTACGTTCGGTACTTGGATCGGTTGGATCACGAAGACGTTCGACAACATCAACCGCGTTAACTAATCGCTTCTGCTTTCGGTCTATGAGGGTACATGGACACACTCTCCCCTCTCGTTGCTATGCATCTCCTAGATAGATCTTGCGTGATCGTAGGATTTTTTTTGAAACCGTGTTCCCCAATAGTGGCATCTGAGCCAGGTCTATCTGTAGATGATATGCATGAGTAGAACACAGAGAGTTGTGGGTGATAATAGTCATACTACTTACCACCAACGTATTACTTTGATTCGGCGGTATTGTTGGATGTAGCGGCCCGGACCGAGATTACATGACCGCGTTCATGAGACTGGTTCTACCGACGTGCTTTTGCACATGGGTGGCTGACGGGTGTCTGTTTCTCCAACTTTAGCTGAATTGAGATTGACTATAGCCGGTCCTTGTTGAAGGTTAAAACAACACACTTGACGAAAAATTGTTGTGGTCTTGATGCGTAGGTAAGAACGGTTCTTGCTACAAGCCCGTAGCAGCCACGTAAAATTTGCAACAACAAAGTAGAGGACGTCTAACTTGTTTTTGCAGGGCTTGTTGTGATGTGATATGGTCAAGACATGATGTGATATAAATTGTTGTATGAGATGATCATCTTTTGTAACAGAGTTATCGGCAACTGGCAGGAGCCATATGGTTGTCGCTTTATTGTATGCAATTGAACCGCCATGTAATTGCTTTACTTTATCACTAAGCGGTAGCGATAGTCGTAGAAGCAATAGTTGGCGAGACGATAATGATGCTACGATGGTGATCAAGGTGTTGTGCCGGTGACAATGTAGATCATGACGATGCTTCGGTGATGGAGATCATAAGCACAAGATGATGATGGCCATATCATGTAACATATTTTTATTGTGTGTGATGTTTATCTTTTATGCTTCATATTTTGCTTGGTACGGCGGTAGCATTATAAGATGATCCCTTACTAAAATTTCAAGGTATAAGTGTTCTCCCTGAGTATGTACCGTTGCGACAGTTCTTCGTGCTGAGACACCACGTGATGATCGGGTGTGATAGGCTCTACGTTCACATACAATGGGTGCAAGCTAGTTTTGCACATGCAGAATACTCGGGTTAAACTTGACGAGCCTAGCATATGCATGTATGGCCTTGGAACATTGGAGACCGAAAGGTCGAGCGTGAATCATATAGTAGATATGATCAACATAGAGATGTTCACCATTGAAAACTACTCCATCTCACGTGATGATCAGACATGGTTTAGTTGATATGGATCACGTGATCATTTAGATGACTAGAGGGATGTCTATCTAAGTGGGAGTTCTCAAGTAATATGATTAATTGAACTTTAATTTATCATGAACTTAGTTCTGATAGTATTTTGCAAATTATGTTGTAGATCAATAGCTCGCGTTATAGCTTCCTATGTTTTTATATGTGTTCCTAGAGAAAACTAAGTTGAAACATGAGTAGCAATGATTCGGACTGGGTCCGTGATCTGTGGTTTATCCTCATTGCTGCACAGAAGAATTATGTCCTTAATGCACCGTTAGGTGACAGACCTATTGCAGGAGCAGATGCAGACGTTATGAACATTTGGCTAGCTCAATATGATGACTACTTGATTGTTTAGTGCACCATGCTTTACGGCTTAGAACTGGGACTTTAAAAATGTTTTGAATGCCACGGAGCATATGAGATGTTCCAAGAGTTGAAATTGGTATTTCAGATTCATGTCCGTGTCAAGAGGTATGATACCTCTGACAAGTACTTCGCTTAAAAAGATGGAGGAGAATTGCTCAGGTAGTGAGCATGTGCTCAGAATGTCTGGGTACTACAATCGCTTGAATCAAGTGGGAGTTAATCTTTCAGATAAGATAGTATTGACAAGAGTTGTCTAGTCACCATTACCAAGTTACTGGAACTTCGTAATGAACTATAGTATGCAAGGGATGACGAAAATGATTCCCGAGCTCTTTATGATGCTGAAATTGATGGAGGTAGAAATCAAGAAAGAGCATCAAGTGTTGATGATTGACAAGATTGCTAGTTTAAAGAAAAGGGCAAAGGGATAGAAAGGGAACTTCAAGTAGAATGGCAAGCAAGTTGTCACTCCCGAGAAGATGCCCAAAGCTGGACCCAAGCCTGAAACTGAGTGCTTCTAATGCAAAAGGAAATGGTCACTAGAAGCGGAACTGCCCCAAACGTTTGGCGGATAAGAAGGATGGCAAAGTGAACAAAGGTATATTTGATATACAGGTTATTGATGTGTACCTTACTAGTGCTGATAGTTACCCCTGGCTATTTTATACTCATTCGGTTGCTAAGATTAGTAACTCGAAACAGGAGTTGCAGAATAAATAGAGACTAGTTGAGGATGTAGTGACGATGTGTGTTGGAAGTGGTTCCAAGATTGATATGATCATCATCGCACACTCCCTATATTTTCGGGACTAGTGTTGAACCTAAATAAATGTTATTTGGTGTTTGCATTGAGCATGAATATGATTAGATCATGTTTATTGCAATACGATTATTCATTTAAGACAGAGAATAATTGTTATTCTTTTTGCATGAATAAAACCTTCTATGGTCATACACCCAATGTTGATGGTTTATTTAATCTCGATCTCGGTAATACACATATTCATAATATTGATGCCAAAGGATGCAAAGTTGATAACGATAGTGCAACTTATTTGTGGCACTGCCGTTTGGGTCATATCGGTGTAAAGCATATGAAGAAACTCCATAAAGATGGACTTTGGAATCACTTGATTATGAATCATTTGATATTTGCGAACCGTGCCTTATGGGCAAGATGAGTAACTTCGTTCTCCGGAACAATGGAACGAGATAGTGACTTATTGGAAATAATATATACCGATGTATGCGGTCCAATGAGTGTTGATGCTCGTGGCGGGTATCATTATTTTCTGACCTTCACAGATGATTTAAGAAGATATGGGTATATCTACTTAATGAAACACAACTCTGAAACATATGGAAAGTTCAAAGAATTTCAGAGTGAAGTGGAGAATCATCGTAATAAGAAAATAGAAGTTTCTACGATCTGATCGTGGAGAAGAATATTTGAGTTACGAGTTTGGCCGTCATTTAAAACAATGTGGAATAGTTTCACAGTTCACGCCACCTGGAACCCCACAGCGTAATGGTGTGTCCGAACGTCGTAACCGCACTTTACTGAATATGGTGCGATGTATGATGTCTCTTAACAATTTACCACTACCGTTTTGGGTTATGCATTAGAGACAGCTGCATTCACTTTAAACAAGGCACTGTCAAAATCCGTTGAGTCGACACCGTATGAACTATGGTTTGTCAAGAAACATAAGCTGTCGTTTCTTAAAGTTTGGGGCCGCGATGCTTATGTGAAAAAGATTCAATCTGATAAGCTCGAGCCCAAATCGGAGAAATGTGTCTTCATAGGATACCGAAAAGAAACGGTTGGGTACACCTTCTATCACAGATCCAAAGGCAAGATATTTGTTGCAAAGAATGGATACCTTTCTAGAGAAGGAGTTTCTCTTGAAAGAAGTGAGTGGGAGGAAAGTAGAACTTGATGAGGTAATTGTACCTTTTACCGAATTGGAAAGTAGTTCATCACACAAATCAGTTCCAGTGATTCCTACACCAATTAGTGAAGAAGCTAATGATGATGATCATGAAACTTCAGATCAAGTTACTACCGAACCTCGTAGGTCAATCAGAGTACGGTCCGCACCAGAATGGTACAATAATCCTATTATGGAAGTCATGTTACTAGACCATGGTGAACCTATGAACTATGAGGAAGCGATGATGAGCCCAGATTCCGCGAAATGGCTTGAGGCCATGAAATCTGAGATGGGATCCATGTATGGGAACAAGGTGTGGACTTTGGTGGACTTGCCCGATGATCGGCAATCCATAGAAAATAAATGGATCTTCAAGAGGAATACAGACGCTGATAGTAGTGTTACTATCTACAAAGCTCGACTTGTCGCAAAAGGTTTTCGACAAGTTCAAGGTGTTGACTACAATGAGACTTTCTCAACTGTAGTGATGCTTAAATTCGTTTGAATCATGTTACAATTGCCATATTTTATGAAATCTTGCAAATGGATGTCAAAAACTGCATTCCTTAAATGGATATTTCTTAAAGAAGAGTTGTATATGATGCAACCAGAAGGTTTTGTCGATCCTAAAGGTACTAACAAGGTGTGCAAGCTCCAGCGATCCATCTATGATGGACTGGTGCCAACATCTCGGAGTTGAAATATACGCTTTGATGAGTTGATCAAATCATATGGTTTTATACAGACTTTTGGAGAAGCCTGTATTTATAAGAAAGTGAGTGGGAGCTCTGTAGTATTTCTAATATTGTATGTGGATGACATATTATTGATTGAAAATGATATAGAATTTCTGGATAGCATAAAGGGATACTTGAATAAGAGTTTTTCAATGAAACACCTCGGTGAAGCTGCTTACAGATTGGGCCTCAATATCTATAGAGATAGATCAAGACGCTTAATTAGACTTTCACAAAGCACATACCTTGATAAAGTTTTTGAAAAAGTTCAAAATGGATCAGTTAAAGAAAGGGTTCTTGCCTGTGTTACAAGGTGTAAAGTTCAGTAAGACTCAAAGCCCAACCACGACAGAAGATAGAAAGAGAATGAAAGTTATTCCCTATGCCTCAGTCATAGGTTCTATAAAGTATGCTATGATGTGTACCAGACCTATTGTGTACCTTGCCATGAGTTTGGCAAGGGGGTACAATAGTGACCTAGGAGTAGATCATTGGACAACGGTCAAAATTATCCTTAGTGAGGACTAAGGAAATATTTCTCGGTTATGGAAGTGATAAAGAGTTCGTCGTAAAGAGTTACGTCGATGCAAAATTTTACACCGATCCAGATGACTCTGAGTCTCAATCTGGATATGAAAGTGGGAGCAATTAGCTAAAGTAGCTCAATGCAGAGCATTGTAGACATTGAATATTTGCAAAATACACACGGCTCTGAATGTGACAGACCCGTTGACTAAACTTTTCTCACAAGCAAAACATGATCTTACTCTAGTAAACACTTTGGTTGTTGGTCACATGGCGATGTGAACTATGGGTGTTAATCACATACAGATGTGAACTATTGATGTTAAATCACATGGCGATATGAACTAGATTATTGACTCTAGTGCAAGTGGGAGACTGAAGGAAATATGCCCTAGAGGCTATAATAAAGTTGTTATTTATATTTCCTTGTATCATGATAAATGTTTATTATTCATGCTAGAATTGTATTAACCGGAAACTTAGTACATGTGTGAATACATAGACAAAACAGAGTGTCCCTAGTATGCCTCTACTTGACTAGCTAGCTCGTTAATCAAAGATGGTTAAGTTTCCTAACCATAGACATGTGTTGTCATTTGATGAATGGGATCACATCATTTGGATAATGATGTGATGGACATGACCCATCCGTTAGCTTAGCATTATGATCGTTACAATTTCGTTGCTACTACTTTCTTCATGACTTATACATGTTCCTCCGACTATGAGATTATGCAACTCCCGAATACCGGAGGAAGACCTTGTGTGCTATCAAATGTCACAACATAACTTATAAAGATGCTCTACAGGTGTATCCGAAGGTGTTTGTTGGGGGCATAGATTGAGATTAGGATTTGTCACTTCGTGTTTCGTAGAGGTATCTCTGGGCCCTCTCATCACTATAAGCCTTGCAAGCAATGTGACTAATGAGTTAGTTGCGGGATGAAGTATTATAGAATGAGTAAAGAGACTTGCCGGTAACGAGATTGAACTAGGTATGATGATACCGACGATCGAATCTCGGGCAAGTAACATACCTGTGACAAAGGGAACAACATATGTTGTTATGCTGTTTGACTGATAAAGATCTTCGTAGAATATGTAGGAACCAATATGAGCATCCAGGTTCCGCTATTGGTTATTGACCAGAGATATGTCTCGGTCATGTCTACATAGTTCTCGAACCCGTAGTGTCCGCACACATAACGTTCGATTACGATTTGTATTATGAGTTATGTGTTTTGATGACCGAAGTTTGTTCGGAGTCCTGGATGAGATCACGGACGTGACGAGGAGTCTCGAAATGGTCGAGACATAAAGGTTGATATATTGGAAGGCTATATTGGGACATCGGGATGGTTCCGGACAAGTTCGAGTATTTTCTGGAGTACCGGGAGGTTACCGGAACCCCCCGGGGAGTTATTGGGCCTTAATGGGCTTTAGGGGAAAGGAGAGAAGGGCCACAAGGGGTGGCCGCCCCCCTCCCCATGGGCTAGTCCGATTTGGACTAGGAGGGGGCGGCGCCCCTCTCTCCTTCCTTGTCCCCTCTTCCCCCTTCCACCTTCTCCTAGTTGGAATAGGAAAGGGGGGACCGAATCCTTCTTGGATCGGGAGTCCAAGTAGGACTCACCCCTTTGGCGCGCCCCCTCTAGGGACGGCCTCCTCCTCCTCCCTCCTATATAAACGGGGGCAGGGGACACCCTAGAACACACCAAGTTTCGCCTTAGCTGTGTGCGGTGCCCCCCTCCACAGTAACACACCTCGATCATATCGCTGTAGTGCTTAGGCGAAGCCCTGCGCCGGTAACATCATCATCACCGTCGCCACGCCGTCGTGCTGACGGAACTCACCCTTGTCCTTAACTCGATGAAGAGCACGAGGGACGTCATCGAGCTGAACGTGTGCTGAACGCGGAGGTGCCGTACGTTCGGTACTTGGATCGGTTGGATCGCGAAGACGTTTGACTACATCAACCGCGTTAACTATACGCTTCCGCTTTCGGTCTACGAGGGTACGTAGGTGGACACACTCTCCCCTCTCGTTACTATGCATCTCCTAGATAGATCTTGCGTGATCCTAGGAATTTTTTTGAAATTACCTCGTTCCCCAACAGTTTCTTTGTGCTGTGCATAAATTATTTTTTTGCTTTATCTTTGCATTAGGTGATATCAACTTTGCTTTGCAAGCAGTTCAATCTGTTCTTGAGGATGAAGAAGAAGTGTTGGTAACTCCTTGTTCTCATCTCAATTTAGTATGTTGGGGATGTTCTATACGTTTAAATAAAAAGTGATGTGCTTGCAGTGCACTTCTTGTTTAAGATGTATACTTGTGATGTGTGGTTGGACTTAGATAAGATGCCACATTTTCATCCTTCATGCATGTGCATTCAGAAGTACCTTGTTTATTTTAATGCTTTGCTTTTTATGTCAGGATGAAAATGAGCCAATCATTACTGAAGACTAACTTGGAGCCAAGAGTGCTCATGTGGACATGCGGCTAGGTCTCCAATTACTAGTGCACCTATAGTTGGAAGTGCATTTGAATTTTGAAATATGTTACATACTTTATATATGCAAATTCGCTTGTGATGTTTAATAAGATTTTACAACTTTGTAATAAGACTTTAAGATAGGAGTTCTACTATGAGACTATTTGAGTTGTCATTGTGTGGTCTACTTCAGTTTTTTTTATGTAATAAAATTTAAGACAACTTTTTTTACTATCAGACAATTTGAGTTGTCATTGTGTGTGTGTGTGTGGACAATGTTTGAACAGTGTACTTGCTACATATGCTTGTAGCCTATGTTGTCATTTGTGAACGAATGATGATGATTTAATTTCATTTCTTGGAGGGCTTAATGCTGATATTTCTATGCCCATGGAGCTCCATTGGTATCAGGGTATCCAATGGGTTTGGGCATATGGGTATAAGTTGTGCCCATGAATACTTTGGTGGATGGACAGGGGGTAGGAAGATGGGTCATGGTTGGATTTGGATCAATTCCACCCACACCAAACCCGACCCATTGCCATCCCTGACGCCGAGTGCCCCATCCGGCGTATGGGACACGTGGTATGATCTGGTATTGTAAAACAAAATGGGGTAACACGGCATATGTATATGCCAGAGGGCCTACACTCTACTTATACCTGTGTCGTGCACCTTTGATGTCGGGCTTTTATGGTGGACACGGAACAGTGGAAGTTGATTTTGGCTGATATGTAAGCCATGCATCCGCACTATGTATATAACTAAGCCGTGCAGCTGCTATGAGACACTCGTCTCACGAGTACCTCGCCATTGCCTTTTGTTTTTTGTGCTAGGTTTTTCGCGCTAGGTTGGGCATCTATAAGGACGAGGATTTGCGGCACACGCGTCTCAGGGCAACGAGTCCCCTGTGCGTGTTTTTCTTTTTTGACTTTTGATTTTTAAACTTTTATATCTTTTGAATGAACAGTCGAAATTAAGTTATTTTCATATTCGTGTTTCTGTGACGAGGGCTTTTAAATAAGATCTATTTTAAATATATTTGATGAAATTTGAAAATATATGTTAAGTTTCAATTGTTGAAACTAAGTACGAGCGATAGGTAAAACCACGATTTTTGTGCTTACAACCAATAGAAAAATATTTACAATTTTTTTTATGAAACTTGGTAAGAGCGAGGAGGAAAATCGCATGTTTCAGAATAGAAATTGTAATTTTCAACGACTAGAACTTAAAACTTAATGTGTGTGCGGGATTCAACCACATGGCAATTCGCGAGGCCAAGCAGCTGGGCAGGGCTTGACAGGTGTATGCCCGGGCAACTGCGTGCCCCTTCGAATTTCCGCATCCATCAAAGTGTTTTAGCCGTTTGCCGAACTTCTTGTTTTCCCTTTTGACGTTTTACCGGCCGACCTTGGTGTTGTCTGTTGTCTGATGATGCGTGATTGACGAGGAGGAGAGCCGTGAGCAAAACTAATTGTGTTTTGAAGTGTCAAGATGTGCCAATTTTTCACGTGGATCCCACTGGAACCTAACGCGATTTTGATATCAGTCCCGTTCGCTGGTAGTCATCTCGCTGCGGTCTTCGGCTAGAAATCTTGAACGGCTAGGAAAAGTCGCTAGTGTCGGCCATCCACGACACCTCCAAGCTCTGGAAGCAAGCGTGTAGTTGCACGTACCGTACGTGACGTAGGCGATTGACTGATATAATTCGACGGGTGTTCATCCTGTGGAGGTTAGTGACAAGACTGAAGCCCTATGTGTATAGAGTGCAAAGGGGTAGGAAATGGTAGCCTGAAAAGACACGTCCCTTGGAGAGGTGCGGTGGGGTGGTGCTTGTTGCTTAATTGGCGACCGTTTGCTGCGCTGAAGCAGCTCTCGTAAGATAAAATTAAACCTCTTCTCCGTGATACCCAAGTTTAGCAATTACTTCACACTAAAACGTGTCTATATCATTTGATTTAAAAAAAAGTTAGAACATCTTATATTCGTGAGGAGGGAAAGTAATTAGGACCTGAGTGCGCATCATGATTACTGCGTAACCATCATCATTTGTTTAATTGTGAAAATGAGGATGTATAATTCAAAACTTCATAATAATAATGCTTTAAAATGCCCTAAAAAATCAATGCACTAGATTAAGTCCTCCAAAAGTCCTGAAATATTTACCATAACTTCCTACATATATGTGGAGTGTCTCCGTGTAAATTTTCAAGTATTTTGGAAAGACAAATAACAATTCTAATTGCAAAATAAAAACTGAAATTGAAAATCCTGAAAGTATTGATGTAGGCTTGGAAGGGTCTTATGATGCTACACTAAATTTTCCAAAAGAACTAGTGCTGTTTCAGATCTCTAAAAATATACTCCCTCTGTTCCTAAATATATGTCTTTTTAAAGATTCCACTATGGACTACATACGTAGGAAAATCAGTGAATCTACACTCTAAAATATGTTTATATACATCCATATGTAGTTTATAGGGGAATCTCTAAAAAAAGACATATATTTAGGAATGGAGGGAGTATAAAATAGAAACATTTAGTAAAATACCAATAGAAATTAGCAAAGTCGACTGTAGCAATGGACCTGCTACAGTGGCCAGCCCGACCCTCCTGGCGTCTTCATCAACCTTCGGCCAGTAGGATAAGGCGTGCTTACTGCGCGTGTGTGCCACTCGGCCACCTCCTACTTCCAGCACGACAACACCGCAACCACCGATCACCTCGCTGGCTGATTGGCTTCGGACACTGACACTAACTAGCCCCTTCGCACATGATCGTGCACGACAGACACCATGAGCGACCTTGGAAGCCACCGCCGCCGTTTGCCACAGACCGCCTCACGGCCAATCCTATCCACACCTATCCTTATCAACTCTCGAGCACCACATACATACCTAAGCTCCCGAGTGTCGGTGTCAAAACCGGCGGATCTCAGGTAGGGGGTCCCGAACTGTGCGTCTAAGACTATTGATAACAGGAGGCGGGGGACACAATGCTTACCCAGGTTCAGGCCCTCTCTATGGAGGTAGTACCCTACTTCCTGCTTGATTGCTCTTGATGATATGAGTATTACAAGAGTTGATCTACCACGAGATCGTAATGGCTAACCCTAGAAGGTAGCCTATGATTATGATTGTTGTTGTCCTACGGACTAAACCCTCCGGTTTATATAGACACCAGAGGGGGCTAGGGTTACACAGAGTCGGTTACAGAGAAAGGAATCTACATATCCGAATCGCCAAGCTTGCCTTTCACGCAAAGGAGAGTCCCATCCGGACACGGGACGAAGTCTTCTATCTTGTATCATAGCCCGATAGTCCGGCACATGCATATAGTCCGACTGTTCGAGGACCCCTTAATCCAGGACCCCCTCACCGAGCACCCCCTCCCCCTCTTCCTCTTGCTGCCACCACCACATTCAGAGCACCCCACCATGGCTCTTGAGTTCCTACCTCGGGATTGAGGTACAACAAAAACCGAAGCGGATCGCACTATGCCCGGAGGCATATGAAAAAAAGATACTTGAATGTTGTAGGATGGAGAATTGAAATCCAACTTCTGTTCCATTGGATCCTCGGCTTAAACTTAGCAAAAGGAGTGAAGCACCCAAAGTTGATTCAATGGAGTATAGGAGTGTAGTAGGAAGCTTAAGGTATCTTCTGAATACATGACCAGACTTAGCCTATTCCGTTGGCATAGTGAGTCGCTTCATGAAAACGTTGGACAACTATGAAACATATACTAAAATATATCAAAGGTACAACAAACTTTGGCTGTGTTTATTTGAGAGAGAAGAATAAGGAGGTGGTGGAGCTACTTGGCTATAGTAATATCGACTTGGTAGGAGATGTGGATGATGGTATAAGTACCTTGGACGTTGCATATCTTGGAAGAAATCATAGTGAGTTGTTTATTACAAAAGTAGAATATGGCCATATTATCATCTTGTGAAGCACGGTATATTGCATCTGCAACTACGGCAAGTCAAGGTGTGTGGCTTGGAAGCCTACTCGGTGACCTCGTAGACAGGGAACCGAATATAGTGGTGCTCGATATTGACAATAAGTCTACGATTTTCCTATATAAGAATCCGATGCATCATGAGAAAGGCAAGCACATTGATACAAAGTATCCCTACATATAGGAGTGTGTGGAAAAGGACAAGATATAATTATGTTTGCATTGATGATCAGCTTGTATATATCCCGACCAAGTCTTTGGGACGACAGAAGTTCACAAAGATGTGGGAAATGATTGACATCCAAGCTGTAAAGTGAGGACATCGTATTTAGGGGGGTTGGAGGTCTGTTTATTAGAGACGTAATCTAGTCTCACAAATTCCTTGTGTTTTCCATCCATAAACCTACGTGGCTAGGGCAAACTCTCCCTTCCAGAGTTCACCGCCAAGCCTGTGAATTTGCCTCCATTCTGCCTCCGGTGGCCAGTGTCGGGGATGGGAATCCATGTGCCTCACTTGTTTTTAGTCCTTGCAGGTGTGGCGCTCGGGCGGATGGCGGCGCTTATTCTTCGAGTTTGTCTCCCAGGTTTCAATCCTCATCGAATTCATCCGTCTGGGCATAGTCGACAGAGGTCCGACGTGGATTCTTGTTGTCTCCTTTGGGATGTGAAGTTAGGGTTTCTCCTCATGGGATGAGATTTGGTGTCACGTACATCATATATATGTAAGGGTTCAACAGCGACTGCAGATCCAGGGCACTGGTCCTTCGGGGCACATACACGAAGAATTTTCGGTTGTTTCGGAAACACTAACGCCCGCACATGTATGCGTTTGCATCTCACCCACACGCGTGGATCCGCGTCCGTTTGTGGATGCACGAATCTTGGCATGTTTGTGGTGCCATGTAGGATGGGCTGGTGTGTGGGCATTCATCCGGTCGCCCACACGTCCGTTTCACCACACGGAGGGGCTGGTGTGTGGGCGTTTAGCAGTTTGCCCACACGCCAGTTTTCACTCACGCACAAGAGCTGGTGTGTGGGCACTTGCCATCTCGCCCACACGCTCGTCTCCTCTCCCATACTCAAGCTGCCAGTTGCCATGTGTTTTGCAGTGTACATGGCAACTGCCCCAGTGTGCTTGTAAACAGATGTAAACTCTTTTTTTACCCGAACATGTCAGTTGCCATGTGTTTTGCAGGGTACACGACAACTGCCCTAGTGCGCTTGTAAGAAGATGGCAACTCTCTTTTTACCCGAACATGTTGTTTTGTCATGTCTTTTTGTAGCGCTACACGGAAACTGCCTAGTGTTAGTAGGTGGCAACTCCTAAGGTTTTCAAATTGTGGCAACTGTTGTAAACCAAATCATACATGGCAACTGCTTAGTGTTACTAGGTGGCAACCTCTAAAATTTTCAAATCATGGCAACTATAGTAAACCAGACCATACATGGCAATAACTGCAGTTGTCCAAAATGGCATCTCGCACTTGATCTGAGATGGCAACTGCAGTTGAGTAACCATGGCAACTGTAGTTGTCTGACATGGCAACTGTAGTTCAGCGACATGGCAACTACAGTTAAACGGACATTGAAGAAGGTCTGGACCATGGCAACTGCGGGGACGCGTGCTGACTGTCATGCGTGGGTGGGCCATGAGGTAGGTGGCTAGGAGAGGTCGTGTGGCAGTTATCCATTTTGCCTACATGTAGACGTGTAAGAGGGACCGCAAAGAAAAAAAGAAATGGGTGAGCGCTAGTTGTTTTGTCCACACGTAGGCGTGTGGGCTGGGTCTCTTAGACACCGCAAAAAACATGTGGCCAGGCCCTTTAATGCTCACACGTGTGGCAGTTATCGTCGTCCTTTTTATTACATTTCAGATAATTTGTACCTCCGGTGAACTTCTGCAAAGCAAAAAGCAGTCTAGTCCGGCAGAGACTTGTAGTCTAAACCGAGCCGGTCATCTATAGGTAGGTTATATAGCTATACCGAGAGTAGATTTTCTACTACCGGATGCACCTACACCCTTCATGAACAGAAAAGGCTATGAAACAAAATCAAAAGTCTGGATTTTTGGGACATCAAACTTATTCAATACTTTTAGCTTCTTGCAAAATTTTGTCCACAGAAAACATTCGCGGAGCCCTCATAAAAAATAACAAAATTGGTGTTCAATATTTTGTGCACTTTTGAGTAGATTGTTTTTTGTGAAGGCTACTAGAATGTTATTTGCTCACAAAAGTTTGCAAGAAGCTAAAATTTTGTTTTGTATTTTTTTTTCTGAATTCACCGTTCATCCAGGTGTGTCGTTGCCACGGGCTGCGGCACGCGACGGTGATCACCGGAGACACACTC
>NC_041387.1:675018010-675079102 GCF_002162155.2 Triticum dicoccoides
ATTTCTCTGTATTTCACCTCGAGCTCGAACTCGATCTCCTCAGCGATTACACAGGGGGTGGAGTTGGTTTTATGCCCGCGAGCTCGGACATGTCGGGCCACGCTCGAACGTGCCCACTTGCTACTTGCCACGTCCCGCTGCGCACTGGCTCGCGCACTCCGTTCGCGCCCGTACACGATCGCCGCGGCCATGCTGCGCGCCCGACGCGGTCCACTCCCCTAAACCTTGCTAACACACTCATGCGGCCACGCGCGCGCACACACACACGCTGACCGGCACACACACGCACACCTACACTTGGACGCGCACGCACGCACCCAAGCTCGCTCCGGCTCGAGCCCGACAAGGCCACTGCGCGCAAGCACGCGCTCGCGGTGCCCAAACCCTAGACGGGTCTTATTTGCCCTACAAGGTGCACCTACACCCGGGAGCAGCAGCAGCTTTCTCAGTCGTAAAACCCTGCCGTATCGGTGACCTCCATCATCCTCGCGATCTCCTCCAAATACCCCTCGACCTCGTAAAAATCGTTCTCTGCGACGGCGTGGCTATGGTCAGTCTGGTGGAAGGAGACGGCCGCCGACGGTGTATTCTGTGGCTTCTCCTCTGGCTCCGGCGCGGCGGGTGCCGCATTCCATTGCCCCTGGAACTGCTGGTTGTGCATGGTGTCCTCGTAGAAGAAGTTGTTGCTGTTTACTGCGTCCATCTGGCTGACGTACTGCTGGTGCTGCTGCGGGGGGTTGCACGGGGCGATGGGTGCCGGAGCCTGCAGGCAGTTCATGTACTCGTGGCCGACCTCCGAGGACTCGAAGCTCCCCGTGTTGGAGCTCTGGTCGGCAGCGGATGGCGTGGGCGCCGTCCTCCACGTCTGCTGCTTCCGGTAGGTGATGGTCCTCCTGAAGATCCGACAGATGGTCCACACCTCCTGCATTTTCAAGTCGTATGCGCACACGTTAGATCAATGTTACACTTACACCGCACCACACGTGGCCGGGACTGTGACCTTGCTCAAAAAATTTTCGTACACGTGTTCATCGTGATTTGATGTGGTCGATCCTATGGGCGAAGTTCAAACACGCACCACATGGACCATTTGTGGAATTGAATGCACGCGTGGACCACTCACCGCTTCCTGCATGCTCGGGGAGGCGTTGGTGGCCGCGGGGGCGGACGGCAGGAGGCGGAACTCGTGCATCATCCAGTCGGTCTTGGTGCACTTACCGAATTTGCCAAGGTAGTAGACGAGAGATTTCTTCAGCCCAATCAATACGCCGGAGCCCGAGCCCGAGCCGCCGCTGGCGGCAGAGTAGATCGGCCGGTCGATGCCCGTGGCCTTCCAGAAGCCGGAGCCGGTCACCCGGTTGGGACGGATGCTGTTCCGGTACTTCCTCCCCCTGAGGCAGAAGAAGTACCACTCTTTTTCCCCACCAACCGTGCTCCCCTCTGCGTAATTTACAGGTGGACGATGACACTGTAAGATTACAAGTCTTGTTCATGTAAAGAAATCGCACCTGATCACAGAATGAAGAAGGAACTTGCTGGGGAGATCCCATGGGTCGTGTTTGTAGATGTCCATCTCCCGGATGACTTCGATGCTGAGCGGCTTCCCAGCCACCTTCCGCCGGAGGTAGAAGGTGACGAGTTCCTCGTCGGTGGGGTGGAACCGGTATCCCGGCAGTACCACGTCGTCCTCTTCCTCCTCGTCTCCAGCGCCGCCAAGCACCACCTTCTCTTCGCTGATCAACTTCTCCATCTCCATTGCGCTCATCTCCGCCTTGGCTACTGTTCGCGTAGCTTCGGACTCGTCTGTGTACTTTACGGCCGTACGCTAACTGTCAGAGGCAAACTATACACAACCAAGCTGGTGAATGCTTTTCACGTATAGCAATCTACCGGCCAGTCGCACCTATGATTTTATTGCTTTGATCTGATTTAATTGATTGCAGGAGAAAAGTACAAGTATTTATAAGAGGAAGGTGTGGCTGCTGCTACCTGGGGTAGGTGCACTTGGATAAACAGTAAATTCAGAAGAAAAAAATGCATAGTAAAATAAAAAAAATCTATAACTGATGCTGTCAAATGAGGAACTGACATGCAGGACCCACACCACAGGGAACTGAGGCCTAGTCAGCAGACCTTTCTTTTTGCTCTTTTGATTTCTCTTGAATCTGATCTACTTAATGTGTAAAGCATGTGTATTTGTGATACATAGTATGAGGTGTGTGTGTAACATAGTAAGACTATTATATAAATATTTGCCCCAGGCCTCTGTTTAATCCCATCAGTCATGTGTGACCATTCTTGTCACTTGTTCTGGTCACTCAGATATGCACATGTAACTTAATGTTACTGATTCAACAGAAAAATCAAAATAAATTTGAAAGTTTGTTTTTATTTTGTGCAAGTTCCTGTTAGTGTTTGATTTGTTCCTGAAAATCATACAAAAATGAAAATTATGCTTCCTTTGTAAAGAAAAGAGATGAAGTTCAATGCTCTAAAAAGCAAAAAATTGGCGCTTGGTTCTCTTTAGCACACGTCTCAGTACTTATGTTTTCCCATAAACTTTGCAGCCGCTGTAAGGCGAATGGCGGTCAGCAGCGCTTGAAGGAACCGCTCCTTCACTAAGAAGCGAACGTGCCATTCCGACCAGGACGGTCCCGACCGAGTAGTCAACGGCCGTTAATTTCAGTGTTTTTTGTCATTGTCATTTTTTCGGCACGGTGAAATTGCAATGTTTGGAAAAGTTGTGGTTTTTCGCCAATGACGCTGTTATTGTGGTGGTTATGTGTATTTTACTCCTTATTATTTGAGTGCACTATTTGACATTTTTATTGAGGTCGTGTGCTTATGGACTAATAAAAAAATAGGTTCCAAAAACTAACAGTGGATGTCCCCCGCAAAAAGAATTAACAGCGGGTGTTTTGATTTTTGTAAGATTTTATGGCTATCATTTGTGCGGAACTTCAGTTGTCTACCTTCTTTCTTGTTCACTATCAAATTCTCTCTGAACATACAACTTTCATGGTAAATGTCTTCAGTTATTACTGGTTTGCAAGAATACCAATTTAACAACCAAATAAGACATTTTTAAGAGATAATAGTAGATCTGCCAATACATGGCGATTTTTGTGTGATGTTAAGCCAGTACACATAAATTATTTTGAGGTAAATACACCAGGGGTCTTAGAACTTGCACACGATGATCAGTTTGGTGCACAAACTTGTAAAACTAGATGATACCCAGCATCGTTGCTGCGGGAATTTGTATTGTTGATTTACGGAGTGAGTAAATAGTGAAATCATGAAAGGAAATATATAATTATATGTCTATTTGAACCTTTGATGGGATGATATGAAAAGTCATAGAAAATTGTGTATTGTAGTTGGCAAGTGCATCGGTATTGTGTATTGCGGTTGATAAGTGCATTGGTAATGTGTGCATAGATATTGCAAAACATCGTTGATCATACCTTAGTAGTTCTTTATTGAGTAAAGACTTGCGCCAAGAAATTCAGGACCACCACCTCAATCGTTCATTGTTGTTGGAGAAGTGGAGAAGTGATATCATTGGGTGCAGTGTGCCAACATTTCACTCAAGCTCACACTCTCCCAGTACGTATGTAGACTGCAGCTTCTAGTTCATAAATAGGGAAAAATCATTACCCGATTTCTTTAACTCTGACATGCTTATATAAAATAATAATGTATAATATATACCAGCGGAAGTTTATCCTGTAATATAGTAGGCTAACATACTAATTGAGTAGCAACTGGACGTATGTTGGGCAGCGAAAGTATTTACCTATATCATCATGTCACTTGTCCAATAGAAGTGGTAAATATCACCGAAAGTCTCATAAAATGCAACCAGGGATACGTTGAGGCAATGTGTCAATGTCTCAGTGATGAACCTTTCAATATAAATAGTTCACCTTGCGTTATAAAAAAGTTCATCGTGTATCAAAAAATATTCATCGTATACTATGAAATTGTTCAACGCATTTTTTATTAAATGTTTAATGCATATTCAAAAATTGCTCAACGCATTATTTAGTTTTGTAATATTCATCATATATGAAAATAGTTCATCGTATAATACAAAAAATTTCATTGTGTATTAATTAAAAGGGAATTTTACATTTATACCCCTAACTCGAACCCACTACTCATATTTACCCCTACTCGAAGCATCTTCAAAATTTTCCCTCTGTCGTTAAGTGACCTTATAGAAATGCCCTTCCGTGTCGTTTCCGTTCGGCTAAAGGGATTTGAACATCTACAGGGCTTTTATTGGACATTTTGCCCCTGTCTCCATGCATCACCTACATGCGGGACCCATCCGAAGAAAATAAAATAAAAAAAACTCTTTCTCTCACTCCTCTCTCTCACAATTACTGTGGAACCAACCAAAAAATGAAAAAAAGAAGTCTATTCTATCTTCCATCCTCTCTCTCTCCCCCCCTCTCTCTCCTCCGGCGTGCGGAACTGGCGGCTCCCAGCAGCAGGCGGCGGTTGCCCTTAGCAGGATCGCCGGTGTGGCCGCGCTGAGCACACCATCGTCTCATCATGCTTCGGTTCGTGTCAGCTAAGCGCGTAGGAGGCCACGAGATTCAGCGCCCCGACGGAGTTCAGCGGCGCATGGCGATGGTCATTGTGGGGAGCTCAAAGTGGATGCTTGAGCGCAAAATTGAAGAGCGTGAAGGAATAAGGAGCTCTAGGAGGGCCCCTTGGCGCTAGGAATTGGAGGGGCGCATGCCAGAATCGACGGCAGAGACCTCGGACGGCCAGCGGCGCTTATCGCCCGATCTCCTGTGATGTGCTACCCCTGCTTCTTCTGAGAGCATCCTCGAGTTCTTGGTGAGATGTAGGATGTTTCCCCCTTTTTCCTGAACCTCCTCGTGCCCGTAGCTCCTCCATGCCTAGTACCGCCACTCGCCGTCACGAGAGCTCGATGCTGTCTTGGTTTCTGAAAGGCCCATTGTACCCCAACACCCCAAACCAGTGTAGCTTCGTGCCAGCATCGTCGCCAGGCTGTTCTCGCAGCCACTTGATCGCTTGGCTATCTTCATGTACGTCACCGTCGATCGTGCCTTCGCACATGGGCACCGTCATTTTGGTCCTGAGGCTTAATAAAGTTTTTATATTTTCTAAGTTTTTTGTCGGGATCCACGTGTATGTGTGTGTGAGAGTTTTCCCTTTTATTTTTTATGGTAGGGCACCACACGTCAATGATAGTAAAGGTGAGAGAAAGGGACTTTTTTTCTTTTTTTTTCTAGGGATGATGGGCGTGTAAGTGTCACATACAGAGAGGGGTCCAAAAAATGTCCGGCGAACAGTCAAAGCCCTTTGATTGGATGGGAACACTACAGAAGGACATTTCTATAAGGGCACCTAACGGCATAGGGGCAAATTTGAGTACACATTGAAATTAAGGGTAAATATGAGTAATGGGTTTGAGTTAGGGGTACAAATATAAAAGTCCCTAATTAAAATGTTCAATGTATATTTAGAAAATTTTCAACGGATATTAAAATTGTTCAATATATATTTTTTGAACTTTTTTCAAAAGAATACGATAGTTAAACTATCGTGCCTTTAATCTATCACTAGGCCTCACTAATCTGATCGGCTAGTAGCACCCGTTGCAAGTTCGAGCTCTTGCTCATCATTACTTTTTATTTAGTTTTTATTTTACTTTTTTGGAGCTAGCTTACATCATAATGGGCCGACCCATTCGCTTTGCCTTCAGCGAAGGCTCCACCATTTGCCGCCCGTGGGCGGCAAGTAGGCTCTCTTGCAGTCTTTCGTCCCACCCTGCTAGTCAGTGGAGGTGAAGTTTGGCATCCTTATATACGGAAGCCTCTGCACTTCATTAAGTGATGGGTATGGTGAGATAATGAAAACACCACACGCGCACCACGGTAAATGCATGCGACATGAGGGTGATCGCGAGAAAATACCGTTTGTGTCTCCTATACATATGAACTATCGGTCGCCGCCAAAGAGACATTGAACCCAGCTAGGGTTTTGCCTCTTCTCTCTTTTGCACCGTCGTCATAATCTTCTCTGGAGCACCTGTTGCATGCACGGACTAATGGAAGAGCAGGTCTCCGGAACCTCTCACTCTTGTGATTGTTCGCACACGAACACGTCACCGTGTACCTCCGACGCCGAGGGTGATGCACCGCGGTTCACGCCGAAGGAGACCCGTCCGGAAGCGCGGTACACAAGCAATCCGGCGGGTGCTTTTCAGGACCCGAAACCCCACGCGCCCGGGAGGGACCCCGTCTGGACACGCGGCAGTTATGGGTTGCCCTAGATCGATTCGCTCGCCCCTAGAGCCTCGTGGATCGCTGCCTTCCAAGATGAAGAACGAGAGAGAAAGAATAAGGGAGAGATGTAAAAACTAGGGTAAAAGTAGTATACTGATTTGTCGATTGTGTGTTGTTCAATCGGCCGTCACCTCTCATCTATTTATGAGGCGGCTTGACTTCCTGTACAAGAAAAGGACTAAAATGTCCATCCAAAGCGTCAAAAACCCTAACCTAACTCGGACAGGAATCTTTGGCAATTTTCCGGATCAACTCGGTCTCACCGATTGTTTTGCTTCGGTCTCACCGAGTGAATGTGGCCAACTCTGTAAATTTCTATAATTTTCCGGATCAACTCGGTCTCACCGATTAGTTTGCTTCGGTGCCACCGAGTGAGCGTTGCCAACTTTCTGTGACTTTCTGTAATTTCTCGGATCAACTCGGTCTCACCGAGTCAATCAACTCGGTCCGTCCGAAATGACTCTGCAGCTTCTGTTTCTGTCCTTGTTTTGCCTCCACAGATTGCATACAACCTCGGATTAAGACAACTTTTATATCAAAATCGACCGTTTCGATGATACAAAGACAACTTGTGTAGAAAGGTTTTCCATTTGTGGTCGTGTTGGGGGCTTAATCCGCCAAACTGTACTCTGAATATAAGATCTTGGTACTTTGAGCATAGTTTTGGCCTTCGAGATGAAATCGGACGAAGATGGCCCAAACTTCAAAGACGTTCATATCAACAATACGGAACTCTCTCATGTAGATCTTCTCCATTTGAGGCCATTTTAAATAAGTTCTTGACCGTGCCAAAATCTGGTGTCAACACATGCCCCTTGTTTTTCGGCAAACTTGTGTGCCGAAAAATAACTTGCACGATGCTTTTTCTAAAGACGATGTCAACACTCCATCGACCATTTATTTTTCTTAGGATGATAATTACGTATCGGCTATGTTTATGCTTAGGGCGATAATTTTATATCGGCCATTGATTTTAACTTCTGGTTCACATCATACCTTGTAACCGATTACCACCAATCGGCTTTAAAGAGATGGGAATGAAGCCGTTCCTTGTAGCACTAAGGAAATAAACTCCGAGAGTCACGCCCTGTTAAGCAAGCAACATCGGGATGATTCCAATCCACCGATGCATCGGCCAAAGCAACACAAGCCGAATTATCCGCGTGAATGATTTCTACCACATCATCGATCCATTGTATTAAAAATTGATGCATGGTAGATGGCACACATTGTTTAGCATGAACCCAATCGCGACCTAATATAACATTATAGTTACCTTGCACCTCGGCGATGAAGAATGTGGTGGACAAAGTTTTGCTTCCCACGGTGAGTTCCATGCACATCACACCTTTGACCTCTGTCTTTTCTTTACCCTCGAATCCGTTAAGTACCATATTTGTCTTCATCAATGTATCATCATCTAACCCCAACTTTTTGAAGACCGAGTAGGGCATAAGATTTACCACAGCACCACCATCAACGAGTATCCTAGCAACAGGCAATCCGTTAATATGACCTTTAAGGTATAATGGCTTCAAATGTTTCACCGGTTCTCTTGGCTTCTCGAAGATAGCATTCTTAGGACCAAAATCCAGCTGGGCTACCTCCCCTTCTTCATGTTTAGCACGAAACTCGATAGGTAAGTAATATACCATATTAATATCTGTACCTTCCTGAACCGGCGAAGATTCATAATCCACCATCTCATCTTCATCTCCGAATGTGTATATTGGGCTGAAAGTTTCCTCAATTGAAGGGGATGTTTCAGGTGGTGTGGACGATGTAATAGGGGTCGCATCATCCTCTTTCGGTGGTGAAGGTATTGCGGCAGTTAATGTAGAAGCATCTGCGTTTTGTTTTTATTTAGGCCTCCACACTTGTTTTGTGAGTGCCATGGGCCGAATTTTACTGAAAAATTCGTACCTTTGCCTCTCCTCTTTATGCTCTACCTTCTCGTGGTTCCTCATGCGTTGTAATATCCTTTTCATGGTCTTAGTTAAACCTGGAGGACACCACCTAGGCTGAGTATATTTGGGATCCCTATGTTTGGCCTTGCTTGGAGAAATTTTTGTTGGCCGATTAGCACCATAGCTCAAACGGCCTTGTGTGGGATAACAAAGCCTCTCACGAGCAGGCCTTCTAGGTACTGCCCGCCCCATATGAAAAGCATAAGGAGTCATTGAGGGTTGTGTCGTGGTTCTAAGTCTGACAGTAGTGTAGGGGGGTACTAAGGGAGAGGCAAGATCCTAGCTATGGAGTAGTTGTATATGCAAGAGTTTTACGAGTTCAGGCCCTTCTCGGAGGAAGAACAGCCCTACGTCTCGGAGCCCGGCGGCGGTCGACTCGATTATATGTGTATGAGTTACAGGGGTGCGAACCCTTTATACTGAGGAGGGGGTGGCTTATATAGAGTTTGCCAGACCCCTCCAGCCCTCAATTATGCAGGGTTTAAAGTACATTAAGACCGGGGGTTACTGGTAATGCCCACATAAAGTGCTATGAAGACCATAAAGGCTACTTAATGACAGACCGTTACGTGCAGAGTGACTTCAGATCTCCTGGCTGTCGAGTGGCTGGCTTCATGGTCGAGTGCCCTCGAGTCTGTCGGGTGGAACACTTCTGAGTCGATCGACAGGTGGTTTCTTTTAGAGATGTCCTTGGGTAGGGTAGTTTGGACAGGTCCATGACCCTACCCTAGGTACATACCTTCATCATTAGCCCCCGAATGGATCGAGGTTTGAGTGGGGAAGGAGTTGAGAACTCTTCCGACCCATTTCTTGTGCTATGAGCATGTCTTTTCTTGGATCAATGAACTTTAGGTGACGGTGCCAACTTCTTTTTCAGTCGCCTTGATCCATTCTTTGTATCTGTCGAGTGATGATTTCGCTTTGGAGAGCTCCGAGTGACAGAGTGGAGGAGATCTTCCGCCTGACAAGTTGTTCTGCAACCCACGGATTTTGTGGGATTTGAATTTTGGGAAGCATGCAGGACGGGGCGAGGCCGTAGCTATCGGACGGGATAAGGCAGGGATGCCTCGATCTCTGCGCCAGCTTTTTCACCACGTATCGCGCGCGCGACTGTTGCGGGATTTGACAGGATCACCCGGGCCTACATGTCAGCCACTCGGAAGCAGCCTTATATAAGGCGCCGAACGGGGGTTTTTGAACAGTGCATTCTCATTTCCTTCTCTCTTCTCCAGATTCATCTGCCGCGCTCGCTTCTGCCCTAGTACTGCTGCTTCTTGCATGCTTCGCTGGCGACGATGGTGAAGGAGAAGACAGCGGCTTTGGAGCGGGCGAAGAAGGCGACGGCGAAGGCGAAGGGAAGGGCGACCAGTCGAGGCGGATCTTCATCAAGGACCGGCCTGCCATGGGGCTGGATCCAGGGCGACTGGATCCGCTTGACGATCCGTCAGAAAGATCTTGATGACCTGGCCAATGAAGGAATGATCCCCCATGGATCAACGAGGCTCTCGGGGAACGAGTTGGACCCGCAGCCTCAGGAGGGTGAGTGTGTCCTCTTGGCCACCCACGTTGACCGTGGATTTTCTTTGCCCCCTCATCCTTTATTTTGGGGATTTCTGAACTTCTTTGGGGCACAACTCCACCATTTCACACCCAACTCTATTGTGTATCTTGCTGCTTTCGTGTCGTTGTGCGAGAACTTCTTGGGTTGTCGGCCTCATTGGGGTCTTTTCAAGCACATTTTCACCTGTCGCTCACAGATGGTGAAAAAGGCCAATCCGAGTGATGAGAGAACCCAAGTGATTCAGATGTGCGGGGGCCTTGGAGTTCAGATGAGGGGAAAAAGTGCATTTTCGGCCATGGTCCTTCCCGACTCGGTTCGTGGATGGCAGTCGACCTGGTTTTACTGCAAAGACCAGCCGACGCCAGGGCAGTCGACTGGACTCCCTCCTTTTCCATGGACCGAGTGGGGAAGCCTTCTTCCTTGAAGGTGATCCCAGAAGAGAAGGCGCAGGTTAAAGTGTTGGTCGAGCGTGTAGTTCAGCTTATCCGTGACGGGGTGACCGGCATGGATCTCCTGGAGGTCTTCCTCCGACGACGCGTCCAGCCTCTTCAATATCGAGACCATCCGATGTGGATGTATTCTGGCACTGAAGACACCACTCGGGTCCACCCGGAGGAGGTCGAGGATGCCACGCTGGAGAGGTGGATGACTGCCATCACAGGGAATAGAGACAACCCCCGAGGAGCTAGGAGGATCCCTCCACTCGACCAATCATATGAGCCAGAGAAGGTCCAATTCTGTTTCTCCGACTGTGATCCTGCTTTCTTCATTCCGTTTTGTTAGAGTTCAGTCGACTGACTTTTGCTTTGTTCGTTGTCTTCTAGCTCACCACTGAGATGTACTTGATGCCCAACGGGGCGCAAGAACAGGTCGAAGAGGAGGAGGCGAGCGGAGGAGAAAGCCAGGAGGAGTAGCAATCCGACGCCGAGGGGGACAAAGATGACGACGACTCTGGTGGAGAGGAGGAGTAACAGGAGGAGGAAGAGGAGGAGGAAGCCGATCCTTCTCGCACGGAAAGGCGATCCAAGCTCACCCATGACCCCTCGGTCGAGCGTGGCAAAGCAACTGTGCCTGCGGGACAGTCGACGAAGCGCCATCGGACGTCCTCCCCTGCTCCGACTGAAAAAGCTCTGAAGCATCCCCGAGCAGCGTCGTTGAAGCCGTCGAAGGCCCTGGCCAAGATGAAGATGGCCATTCCCACGATTTCCGGGTAACAGCAGAACTCGTGTTTCCTCGTTTAGCATGGGTAGACTCTTGGTCGACTCGTTGGTTAACCGACTGGTTTCTGAAATCTGCAGTGCCGCTACCTCCGAGACCTCCACCAAGAACGACGACCAAGAGATGGAAGACGCTGCCACCTCCAATCCTAGTACGCTCTCTGTAGTTTCACTTCTGGTCAATTGGATTTCCGTTTCTTAACTCTGGATTTATCCTGCAGCTCCTCCTCACGTCATTGATCTCCCTGATGATGATGACGAGGTGCCACTGAGGGGGAAGAAGAGCAAGAAGGTGCCGGCTGGCAAGACCATTCGGACTGCATCGGTGTCTGAGGCATTGGTTCAAGAAGGTGGCGATGTCACTCGGCATTCTATGACCTTTGCTGTGCCGCTGACGAGTGCCCGGCCTTCGTCATCGACTGCTGATCTGCCCTCCCTTTTCGCCACGCACCACGTCCCAGGGGACCAAGCGGTTGCTGCTAAGGAGGCTATACGCCAGGCGGGGATTATGATGGAGCAGGTGAAGGCGATCCGGGAAGTGAGCCAAGCGGCTTATGATGCGAGCTCAGCCCTTCAGAGCAATGTCCAGGTTAGTTGGTCACCGCCTGTTCTGTTAGGATATGCTATCTGAAGGTTTTCTTTCCGAAGATCTTTGAATCTGTACACCCACTCGGTGCTTCAATTGATTTTTTGAACTGGTGGAGGCACGCTGAGTGCACCCACTGGGTGTAGTCCCCGAGACTATGGTCGACTGCTGGCAGTCGACCGTAGTCTTTGTATTTTGAACATTCCAACTTCTTCAGTCAGTCTGGTCAGACCATGTCGACTGGAACCTTGGAACCGGTGGGGGCACGCTAAGTGCACCCACTGGGTGTAGTCCCCGAGACTATGGTCGACTGCTGGCAGTCGACTGTAGTCTGAAGAACTTTCTTTCTCTTTTTTTTGGTAGATCATGATGAGGCCACGACTGACTGCTGGCAGTTAGCTATGGTTTTGGAACCACAATCTCTTTGTTCCTTTTGGTCGACTGATCGGATCAAGTCGATAAAACTAGTGGGGGCACGCTGAGTGCACCCACTGGGTGTAGTCCCCGAGACTACTGTTGAATATTTTGATTCGACTGTAGTCTTAGAAATGTTACGGTTTTTCTCTTAGTTACTCGGAAGTAACCTCTCTTTGATATCTGTCGACTGACTCTTTGCAGAAATCTTGTGAGCTTCTGGCTCGTTATACTGAATTGGAAAAGAAACATATCCAGCTCGACCTTGACTTGAAAGTTGTTCAGGAGAACTTTCAGAAGGCGAAGGACGAGGCAAAAGGTACGATTGGTGAGAACTTGACGACTGTTTTCATCCTTCTGCCCATTATTGGTTCTGACCTCCTTGTCATTTTGCAGAAAAAACGAAGGTGGCTTTGAACAAGAAGGACCAGGAACTTGTTGAGTTGCAGAAGGCGGCTTGGGACAAAACGAAGCTTGCGGAAGAGAAGCTGGCTTCAATTGGCAAACTTGAAGAAGAGAATGCCAACCTGAAAGCTGCTCTCGACGCGGCCAACAAGGAAGTCAGCCGTCTGAAGAACGACAAGATTGCTCTGAGTGACAAGGCTAGTGAGCTGGTGGGGAAGAAGAATGATCTGGAGGCTTATCTGGGAGGGCTCGCCAAGAAGTTGTTCATCATGCTTGAAGGTAACCTCTCTCACCCGACTGACTTGTTATCGTCGACTCGTCGTAGAACTGCTGGTTTATCTTTGACTTGTGTGTATAGAATTCTGCCTAAACTTCGAGGAAGAGACCAGTCGAGTGGAGACAGGCCTGGATCCTATCAACTCTCCTGTGAAGGACGAAACTGCCATGAACGTGCGCCGACTTGAGTCTCGTGTCGCTGGTGTGGTCGACTATCTTGCTCGACTGAAAGTTGCGGCGTCGCGGATCTACACGACACTCTGGCCGAGAGAGACGCTTCAACTTGACCTCGAGTCTCTGATGACTCGACTGAATGAAGTACCAGGCCGAGTGCAGGAATGGAAGAAGTCCTCTGCCAGGTGTGGTGCTGATGTTGCTCTATCTCTTGTTCGTGTTCACTACAAGGATACGCGAGAGGAGAAGCTGGCGTCCCTCAAAGTGGCCAATACCAAGAAGCATGACTTCCGATCTTTCATGGAGACCTTCATTGCTGCTGCCACTCGGATTGCAGATGGAATCGACCTGGACTAGTTCGTCGCACCTTCCAGTCCTCCACCTGAGGAGTAAAAAACTTTCTATGCTTGATGCCTTAAATTTGCCTCGGAATGCCGAGTGATATTGTAACCGATAAACTTTAATAGGCTTGACGCCTGATCACTTCTGGACCCGCAGGATGCTATCTGAACTTGGCTTTGCCGTTGAATATGCTTGCATTTGTCTTCGAGCGAACCTTGTTCTCCACTCGGAGTATATTTTAGTGCTTGGGACGTACTCTTGCAGGTTGGATCACAGATTGCAGTCAACTTGCGTCCTTGCGGGTCGGGATGGAGCGCACATTGTATTTGTGCCGTAGCTTGAAGGAAAAGGTAGCAGTCGACCTGCACCTTGTCGTCCTTGCAGAGCGCATGTTGTATTTGTGCCATAGCTCGAAGGTGAAGGTAGCAGTCGACCTGCACCTCGTCGTCCTTGCAGAGCGCATGTTGTATTTGTGTCATAGCTCGAAGGAGAAGGTAGCAGTCGACCTGCACCTCGTCGTCCTTGCAGAGCGCACGTTGTATTTGTGCCGTAGCTCGAAGGAGAAGGAAGCAGTCGACCTGCACCTCGTCGTCCTTGCAGAGCGGAATGAATTTCGTACTTAGGCGAGTGCTGGACTGCAGCTAAGCCCCCGAGTGTGAGGCAGACTCACCACTTGGTAGGATTTCAAACACTTAGGCGAGTATTGGACTGCAGCTAAGCCCCCGAGTGGGAGGTTTGCTCTCCACTCAGTAGGATTTCAAACACTTAGGCAAGTACTGGACTGGAGCTAAGCCCCCGAGTGAGAGGCAGGCTCACCACTCAGTAGGATTTCAAACACTTAGGCGAGTACTGGACTGCAGCTAAGCCCCCGAGTGAGAGGCAGACTCACCACTCGGTAGGATTTTGATTACTTCACATTGTATTTGTGTCGTAACTCGAAGGAGAAGGTAGCAGTCGACCTGCACCTTGTCGTCCTTGTGGATCGGAGCGAATTTCATACTTAGGCGAGTACTGGACTGCAGCTAAGCCTCCGAGTGGGAGGTTTGCTCTTGACTCGGTAGGATTTCAAACACTTCGGCGAGTACTGGACTGCAGCTAAGCCCCCGAGTGAGAGGTAGACTCACCACTCGGTAGGAATTCAAATACTTAGGCGAGTACTGGACTGCAGCTAAGCCCCTGAGTGTGAGGTTTGCTCTCCACTCGGTAGGATTTCAAACACTTAGGCAAAACGGATTCGCAGCTAAGCCCCCGAGTGGGAGGTTTGCTCTCCACTTGGTAGGATTTCAAACACTTAGGCAAAACGGATTCACTGCTAAGTCTCCGAGTGAGAGGCTTGCTAGTCACTCGGTAGGAATTTTTTTTACAAACTTAGGCGAAACGGATTCGCAGCTAAGCCACCCACTGGGGGATTTCTTACATAAACAAAGGCAGCAACAATTAATGGGAAAATTATAACACTTTTGTCTTTGATAAACAAACTACAAGAGTACTTTTATTACAACTCATCCGAGTGAGTACTTAAGTGTAAAAGGGGCGGAGCAGGTCCACATTCCAAGCTCGCTCATCAACCTGGCGGCCGACATTGTAAAGACGGTATGCTCCATTGTGGAGGACTTTGGTGACGATGAAGGGGCCTTCCAAGTAGGGGCAAGTTTGTGTGTTTTCTGTTGGTCCACTCAGAGGACCAAGTCTCCTTATTGGAAGGCCTGATTCTTCACGTTTCTGGCGTCGAATCGACGCAAGTCTTGTTGATAGATGGTCGATCGGATCATGGCCATCTCTCTTTCTTCTTCTAGAAGGTCGACTGCGTCTTGTCGGTCTTGCTCTGCTTCAACTTGAGAGTAGAGCTCGACTCGTGGTGCATTGTGAAGCAGATCACTCGGCAGAACCGCTTCAGCTCCATAGACCAGAAAGAACGGTGTTCTCCCAGTCGACCGATTTGGAGTAGTCCTCAATCCCCAAAGAACTGATGGAAGTTCGTCGACCCACGCGCCTGCTGCGTGTCTGAGATCACGCATCAACCGGGGTTTCAGTACTTTGAGAATTAGGCCGTTGGCTCTTTCTGCTTGTCCATTCGACTGGTGGTGAGCGACCGAAGCATAGTCGACTCGTGTGCCTTGAGAAGCGCAAAAGGCTTTGAATTGGTCGGAATCGAAATTTGACCCATTATCAGTGATGATGCTATGCGGAACTCCATGTCTGAATATCAACTCTCTGATGAAGCTGATAGCAGTGCCGACATCAAGATTCTTGATAGGCTTGGTCTCGATCCACTTGGTGAACTTGTCGACTGCCACCAGTACATGGGTGAAACCGCTCCTGCCAGTTCTCAGTGGTCCAACCATATCTAATCCCCAAACTGCGAAGGGCCAGATGATTGGAATGGTCTTCAGGGCTGAGGCGGGCTTGTGCGACATATTGGAGTAGAACTGACATCCTTCACACCTGTCGACTATCTCTTTTGCTATTTCACTTGCAATGGGCTAGTAAAATCCTGCTCGGTATGCTTTAGCCACAATAGTTCGAGAGGACGCATGATGGCCACAGGTCCCCGAGTGGATGTCGTTAAGAATTATCCAACTCTCTTCTGGCGTTATGCATTTCTGACTGGCTCTAGTCACGCTTTCTCTGTACAACTGTCCCTTCATGACAGTAAAGGCCTTGGATCGACGGACGATCTGTCGAGCCTCTTCTTCATTCTCTGGGAGCTCTTTCCTTAGGATATATGTGATGTAAGGCACTGTCCAATCGGGAGTGATAACCAAAACTTCCATGATAAGGTCAACCACGGCTGGGACCTCGACTTCAGTCGGATCCGTGGCACTTTTTGGCTGCGGGGCTTCTTCGGTGAAAGGATCCTCTCGAACTGACGGGGTGTGGACATGTTCCAAAAACACACCACTAGGAATGGCTTCTCTCTTGGAACCTATCTTTGCCCAATCATCAGCTACTTTATTTTTCAGTCGGGGTATATGATGAAGCTCTAACCCCTTGCATTTCTTTTCCAGCTTTCTTAGTGCATTGCAGTAACCAGTCATGGCTGGGCTTCTGATGTCCCACTCCTTCATCACTTGGTTAACCACCAGATCTGAGTCGCCGTAGACCATGAGGCGACGAACACCGAGTGAAATGGCCATACGCAACCCATACAAAAGTGCTTCGTATTCTGCTTCGTTGTTGGAGGAATCAAAGTGAATCTGGAGTACATATCCGAGCTTATCTCCTTGGAGGGGAAACCAGCACTACCCCAGCACCGGAACCATTCAGCATTTTAGAGCCATCAAGGAACATGGTCCGGTGCTCCGAGTGAACTTGAGTCGGCAGCTGCTGTTCAGTCCACTCGGCGAGGAAATCTGCTATTGCTTGGGACTTGATAGCTTTCTTTGCCTCAAATCTGATATCCAGGGAAAGGAGTTCAATCGCCCATTTTGCCACTCGACCAGTTGCATCTCTGTTGTGCAGAATCTCTGACAATGGGGCGTCGCTGACGACTGTAATGGTATGGTCAGAGAAATAATGAGCAACTTTCTTCGTGGTCAATAAATCCCATATACAAGCTTCTAATAATGAGGGTATCTTTGCTTTGATGGGGTCAGGACTTCAGAAATGTAATATACTGGGCGCTGAACTTTAAAGGCCTTTCCTTCTTCTTCCCGCTCGACCGTAAGTACTGTACTGAGGACTTGTCCTGTGGTTGCAATGTACAGCAACAAAGGCTCTTTGCTGATCGGGGCAGCAAGCACCGGCTGGGTGGAAGGCAGGGCTTTTAGCTCTACAAACGATGCATCAGCTTCAGGAGTCCACTCGAACTTGTCTGACTTCTTCATCAGTCGGTAAAGAGGCAATGCCTTTTCACCGAGACGAGAGATGAATCGACTTAAAGCGGCCAAGCAACCAGTAAGCTTCTGAACATCATGCACACACACAGGTTGTTTCATTCGGAGTATAGTGCCCACTTTCTCTGGATTTGCGTCAATTCCCCGTTCGGAAACGAGAAAACCGAGCAACTTTCCGCCAGGAACTCCGAATGTGCACTTTGATGGATTAAGCTTGATATCATACCTCCTGAGGTTGGCAAATGTTTCAGCGAGGTCAGTCAGCAGGTCGGAACCTTTCCGTGACTTGACCACAATATCATCCATGTATGCTTCCACATTCTGACTGATTTGAGTGAGCAAACACTTCTGAATCATCCTCAATAACGTGGCTCCGGCATTCTTGAGGCCGAATGGCATGGTGACATAACAGAAGCACCCGAATGGGGTGATGAAAGCTGTTTTGATCTCATCGGGTCCATACAGACGGATCTGATGGTACCCGGAATAGGCGTCTAAGAAAGATAGTCGCTCACATCCCGCAGTCGAGTCGACTATTTGGTCGATGTGGGGGAGATGAAAATAATCTTTCGGGCAGGCCCGATTGATATGTTTAAAGTCAATGCACATGCGAAGTGACTTGTCCTTCTTGGGGAGCATGACAACATTGGCGAGCCACTCGGAGTGGTAAATTTCTCGGATAAACTCTGCTGCTAAGAGCCGAGCTACCTCCTTGCCAATGGCCTTCCTTTTCTGGACGGCGGACTGTCGCAGATGTTCCTTGACAGGTTTCTCTTTTGAGTCGACTCATAGACGGTGCTCAGCCAGCCCCCTGGGTACACCTGGCATGTCAGAAGGTTTCCATGCAAAGATGTCCCAGTTCTCACGGAGGAACTGGATGAGCGCTTCTTCCTATTTGGGGTCGAGTGTTGTGGAGATATTAGTCGGAGCAGCGTTGGGGTCGGTCGGGTGGATGTGCACCGGTTTTGTCTCACAGGACGACTGAAACTCTGATTCCGTAGAGGGCTTCTTAGCTCGCAACAAATCACTCGGGTCTGCATTCTTCTGGTGTTCCTGCCACTCTTCTGCTACCATCTGAGCATCGGTGATCTTTGAGCCTTTCTGAAAGCACTCTTCCGCCTTCTTGCGATTACCCGTAATAGTGATCCTACCTTTAGGGCCAGGCATTTTCAATTTGAGGTACACGTAACATGGTCGAGCCATAAAACGTGCATAGGCTGGCCTGCCCAAAATAGCGTGATAGGCACTCTGGAAATCCACAACCTCAAATGTCAACTTTTCTTTGCGGAAATTTTTGGAATCACCAAAAACCACATCAAGAGCAATCTAGCCGAGTGACGCAGCCTTCTTGCTAGGAATGACTCCATAGAAACTCATGTTGGTGGTACTAAGTCTGGACATCGGAATGCCCATCCCTTGCAATGTCTCTACGTATAGTATATTCAGGCTACTGCCACCATCCATCAACACTTTAGTTAGTCGAGTACCTTCGATGACTGGGTCGACCACCAAATCTTGCCTCCAGGGGTGGCTATGTGTGTCGGGTGATCGGACTGGTCGAATGTGATGGCAGTCTGAGACCATTTCAGATAATTGGGTGTCGCCGGAGCAACCATATTCACTTCCCGATTGATAACTTTCAGTCGACTTTTGCTTTCAACGTCAGCAAAAATCATTAGGGTGGAATTGACCTTGGGATATCCATCATCACTATCTTCTTTGTCCTCAACTTTGTCCGACTCCTTTTCCTTATCCTTGGGCTGTTTCCCCTGGAATTGCTGGATCAAGAGCCGACACTGCCGAGTGGTATGTTTCGGGTAAATGAAGTTACCCTCTTCATCTTTCTTCGTGTGGATGTGGCATGGCAAATCCATCATGTCATTTCCCTCCTTGTCTTTCACCTTCTTAGGGTTCCAAGGCCCTTTGGGCTTCCCTTTAAACTTTCCTTGAGTGACGGCCAAGGCTTCTCCAGGAGCAGCTGGCTCAGCTTTCCATTTTTGCTTCCGACTGGAGTTCGCTCCTCCGGTTTCGTGGGCGACTGACTTGTGCTTGCCACTCTGGAGTCGATCCTCTTCTTCACC
Source organism: Triticum dicoccoides (assembly GCF_002162155.2). Taxonomy (NCBI): domain Eukaryota; kingdom Viridiplantae; phylum Streptophyta; class Magnoliopsida; order Poales; family Poaceae; genus Triticum; species Triticum dicoccoides. Next base: position 675,037,199 of record NC_041387.1, read on the forward strand.
ATTGACATACTTGGTGGCTATCTCCATCATTCGACTCAGAGACATGTCTCCGGTTCGACCGAATTTCAGGTTCAGCTCTCTGTACTTAACACCTTCCTTGTAGGCACAGACTGCCTGGTGATTAGATACATTCTCTACCGTGTGATGCAATGTGATCCATCTCTGGATGTAATCTCTCAAAGTCTCATTCGGTTTCTGTACACAAGTTTGCAGCTCTGTCAGTCCTGCTGGTCGCTTGCAAGTTCCTTCAAACGTTTTGACGAACACTCGGGAAAGATCTTCCCAAGTGTAAATGCTGTTGGGTGCTAGCTGATTCAGCCACGCTCTGGCCGAGCCCTCCAACATAAGAGGAAGATGCTTCATGGCCACCTCATCATTGCCGCCACCGATCTGAACAGCCACTCGGTAGTCCTCAAGCCAAGTATCAGGCTTGGACTCACCAGTGAACTTACTGACTCCAGTCGCCAACCTGAAGTTGGGAGGAATCACCGCGGCCCTGATGGCCTTGCTGAAGCACTCTGGTCCTGAGACGTGCACTCTGCTGCTGGTGGGGACATCTCTGTCGTGACCCTCTTGGTGAGCTCTGTTCCTGTCGACCAGACCTTAAACGATAATGGATCTCGCATCAAAGCCTGGTTCCCTGGGGTCGACAGGAATCCTTCGCCCAACACTATGCTGGCGTCTATCATCCTGCTGTCGAGGCGCGTACGGTCCACCCCTTGGGGGAGGGGTGGGCACTCGACGTCGATCATCGCGATCGAATCGATGATCATACTGCTCACGGTTCTTGTACTGATCATGCCGGTCTCCACGCCCCTCACACCTCGGGGGCGATCTGGGGCTGTGAGCCGACTGAATTGTATTTGCAGCTACGGATCAGCTGTGAATCCTGTTCCGCGACTGTGATACAGCTGAATTTTGATCTCCTGCTGCCCGGAGTAAATCTCTGATCTGCATCAAGCCTCTGCCAGCCTCTGACTGAGAAGGCTGAATTGACTCTGCTATACGGGCCATAGCTCCTAAATTCTGAATCGGAGTTCGATATACTTGAGTCGGTGGTGGAAAGAGCTGATGTCGATTGGAGTCCGGAACCCGTTGCCGCGCATGCTCGTCGAGCTGATGTCGAAGGTTCTCCAGTAGAGTGCGCTCAGCCAAGTTAGCCAAGCGTGCGTCCTCTAAGGCATGAGCCTTAGGGGTTTCTCCAACGATAGGAGTGTGAAGTGCATCCATGTTCCGGCGGTGAAGTTCTTCCCTCTGCAGCGAATTGAGGGGCTCGGGGAGATACTCTTCATGGGTATGCGACGGATCGCCTCCGCCATCACCTCCTTCAGCGCCGGGAAAACCGGGAGGACCGCGTGGTCCATCGACCATCAGAACCTCCGCCACTGGATCACTGCTGTCGCACTCGGATGCAGTCTCTGCGGAGCCAGTCAATAGGTCGAATAGGCCGTAGAGAGATTCGTCAGGCTCGACTGTCGTGACTTGGGGGGTGGCCGGCTAGCGGGCCACCGCGTGCCTCACGCACCGCTGAAGCCTCGACCGACCGGAGCGCTTGCGCCAGCGGGAAGCAGGGAGGGAGGATGACACGACGATCGACCGATACTGGGTTGACGGTTGCTGCAGGGGGATGCCGCGGATGCACGCGCGAAACTTTTCCGGTGACCAAAACAGGACTTCCCATATATTAATCTTTACCTCCGAACCATTCCAAAACTCCTCGTGACGTCCGGGATCTCATCCGGGACTCCAAACATCATTCAGTAACCACGTATATCTATTCCCTATAACCCAAGCGTCATCGAACCTTAAGTGTCTAGACCCTACGGGTTCGGGAACCATGCAGACATGACCGAGACGTTCTCCGGTCAATAACCAACAGCGGGATCTGGATACCCATGTTGGCTCCCACATGTTCCACGATGATCTCATCGAATGAACCACAATGTCAAGGACTCAATCAATCCCGTATTCAATTCCCTTTGTCACAGAGATACCTCTCCGTCACACGGAGTGACAAATCCCAGTCTCGATTCGTGCCAACCCAACAGGCACTTTCGGAGATACGCGTAGTGCACCTTTATAGCCACCCGGTTACGTTGTGATGTTTGGTACACCCAAAGCATTCCTACGGTATCCGGGAGTTTCACAATCTCATGGTCTAAGGAAATGATACTTGACATTAGAAAAGCTTTAGTATACGAACTACACGATCTTTGTGCTAGGCTTAGGATTGGGTCTTGTCCTTGATGTGATCCCGTTATCAACGACATCCAATGTCCATGGTCAGGAAAACGTAACCATCTATTGATCAACGAGCTAGTCAACTAGCGGCTTACTAGGGACATGGTGTTGTCTATGTAGCCACACATGTATCTGAGTTCCCTATCAATACAATTATAGCATGGATAATAAATGATTATCATGAACAGGGAAATATAATAATAATAACTAATTTATTATTGCCTCTAGGGCATATTTCCAACAGTCTCCCACTTGCACTAGAGTCAATAATCTAGTTCACATCGCCATGTGATTAACACTCACAGGTCACATCGCCATGTGACCAACATCCAAAGAGTTTACTAGTGTCACTAAACTAGTTAACATCATCATGTCATTAAGACTCAATGAGTTCTGGGGTTTGATCATGTTTTGCTTGTGAGAGAGGTTTTAGTCAATGGGTCTGCAACATTCGGATCCGTATGTACTTCACAAATCTCTAGGTCATATCGTAAATGCTGCTTCCACGCTCCACTTGGAACTATTCCAAATGGTTTCTCCACTATACGTATCCGGTTTGCTACTCAGAGTCACTCGGATAGGTGTTAAAGCTTGCATCGACATAACCCTTTATGCCGAACTCTTTATCACCTCCATAATCGAGAAACATGTCCTTATTTACTCCAAGGACAATTTTGACCGCTGTCCAATGATCCATTCCTGGATCATTCTTGTACCCCTTGACTGACTCATGTCAAGGCACACTTCCGGTGCGGTACACAGCATAGCATACTATAGAGCCTACGTCTGAAGCATAGGGGACGACCTTCGTCCTTTCTCTCTCTTCTGCCGTGGTCGAGCTTCAAGTCTTAACTTCATACCTTACAACTCAGGCAAGAACTCCTTCTCTGACTGATCCATCTTGAACACCTTCAAGATCATGTCAAGGTATGTGCTCATTTGAAAGTACAATTTAGCGGTTTTTGATCTATCCTTATAGATCTTGATGCTCAATGTTCAAGAAGCTTAATCCAGGTTTTCTATTGAAAAACGCTTTTCAAATAACCCTATATGCTTTCCAGAAATTCTTTATCATTTCTGATCAACAATATGTCAACAACATATACTCATCAGAAATGCTACAGTGCTCCCACTCACTTCTTTGGAAATACAAGTTTATCATAAACTTTGTATAAACCCAAAATCTTTTATCATCTCATCAAAGCGTACATTCCAACTCCGAGATGCTTACTCCAGTCCTTAGAAGGACTGCTGGAGCTTTGCATACTTGTTAGCGTCTTTCAGGATTTTCAAAACCTTCTGGTTGTATCACATACAACCTTCCCTCAAGAAAATTGTCGAGGAAACAATGTTTTGACATCCTATCTGCAAGATTTCATAAATAATGCAGTAACTGCTAATCCAATTCCAACAGACTCTTAGCATCGCTACGAGTGAGAAAGCCTCACCATAGTCAACTCCTTGAACTTGTCAAAAATCATCTTAACAACAAATCGAGCTCTCTTAATGGTGATACTTACCATCATTGTCCGTCTTCCTTTTAAAATCCATCTATACCCAATAGTCTTATGACCATCAAGTAGTTCTGCCAAAGTCTACACTTTGTTTTCATACATGGATCCTCTCTCAGATTTTATGGCCTCGAGCCATTTGTCAGAATCCGGGGCCACCATCGCTTCTCCATAGCTCGTATGTTCATTGTTGTATAGCAACATGACCTCTAAGACAGGATTGCGTACTACTCTGAAATAGTACGCATCCTTGTCGACCTATGAGGTTCGGCAGTGACTTGATCTAAGGCTTCATGATCACTATCATCAGCTTCCACTTCAATTGGTGTAGGTGCCACAGGAACAACTTCCTATGCCCTGCTACACACTAGTTGAAGTGATGGTTCAACAACCGCATCAAGTCTCCACCATCCTCCCACTCAATTCTTTCGAGAGAAACTTTTCCTCGAGAAAGGACCCGTTTCTAGAAACAATCCTTTTGCTTTCGGATCTGAAATAGGAGGTATACCCAACTGTTTTTGGGTGTCCTATGAAGATGCATTTATCCATTTTGGGTTCGATCTTATCACGATGAAACTTTTTCACACAAGCGTTGCAGCCCCAAACTTTCAAGAAACGACAACTTAGGTTTCTCCAAACCATAGTTCAAATGGTGTCGTCTCAACGGAATTACGTGGTGCCCTGTTAAAGTGAGTGCGGTTGTCTCTAATGCCTAACCCATGAACGATAGTGGTAATTCGATAAGATACATCATGGTACGCACCATATCCAATAGGGTGCAACTATGATGTTCGGACACACCATCACACTATGGTGTTCCACGCAGTATTAAATGTGAAACAATTTCCACAATGTCTTAATTGCGTGCCAAAGCTCGTAACTAAGATACTCATCTCTATGATCATATCATAAACATTTTATCCTCTTGTCACGATGATCTTCAACTTCACTCTGAAATTACTTGAACCATTCAATAATTCAGACTTGTGTTTCATCAAGTAAATATACTCAACATCTACTCAAATCATCTGTGAAGTAAGAACATAACGATATTCACTTCATGCCTCAGCACTCATTGGACTTCACACATCAAAATGTGTTACTTCCAACAAGTTGCTATGTTGTTCCATCTCAATGAAAATGAGGCTTTTCAGTCATCTTGCCCATGTGGTATGATTTGCATATCTCAAGTGATTCAAAATCAAGTGAGTCCAAACGATCCATCTACATGGAGTTTCTTCATGCGTATACACCAATAGACATGGTTCGCATGTCTCAAACTTTTCAAAAATGAGTGAGTCCAAAGATCCATCAGCATGGAGCTTCTTTATGCGTTTTATACCAATATGACTTACATGGCAGTGCCACAAGTAAGTGGTACTATCATTACTATCTTATATCTTTTGGCATGAACATGTGTATCACTACGTTCGAGATTCAATAAACCATTCATTTTAGGTGCAAGACCATTGAAGGTATTATTCAAATAAATAGAGTAACCATTATTCTTCTTAAATGAATAACCATTTTGCGATAGACATAATCCAATCATGTCTATGCTAAACGCAAACACCAAATGACAATTATTTAGGTTTAATACCAATCTTGATGGTAGAGGGAGTGTGCAATGTTTGATCACATCAACCTTGGAAACATTTCCAACACACATCGTTATCTCACCTTTAGCTAGTCTCCGTTTATTCCGTAGCCTTTTACTTCGAGTTACTAACACTTAGCAATCGAACCGGTATCTCAATACCCTCGTGCTACTAGGAGTACTAGTAAAGTACACATTTGATTCAATTCATACCCAATATACTTCTGTCAACCTTGCCTGCCTTCTCATCTACCAAGTATCTAGGGTAGTTCTCCTTCAGTGTCCGTTCCCGCATTACAGAAGCACTTAGTCTCGAGTTTGGGTTCATCCCTGGGTTTCTTCACTGGAGCAGCAACTGATTTGCCGTTTCATGAAGTACCCCTTCTTGCCCTTGCCCTTCTTGAAACTAGTGGTTTCACTAACCATCAACAATTGATGCTCCTTCTTGATTTCTACTTTCGCGGTGTCAAACATCGCGAATATTTCAAGGATCATCATATCTATCCCTGATATGTTATAGTTCATCACGAAGCTCTAGTAGCTTGGTGGCAATGTCTTTTGAGAAACATCACTATCTCATGTGGAAGATTAATTCCCACTCAATTCAAGTGATTGTTGTACCCAGACAATCTGAATACAAGCTCAACGATTGAGCATTTCTCCCTTAGTTTGTAGGCTAAGAAGCTCGTCGGAGGTCTTATACTTCTTGACGTGGGCACGAGCCTGAAATCCCAATTTCAGCCCTTGGAACATCTCATATGTTCCGCGACATTTCGAAATCGTCTTCGGTGCCTCAATTCTAAACCGTTTAACATTACCGAACTATCATGTAGTCATGAAAACGTGTATGTCAGATGTTCGCAACATCCACAGACCACGTTCGAGGTCCAGCACACCGAGCGGTGCATTCAGGACATAAGCCTTCTAATGCCCGCATAATTGCTACTGTCAACTTTCAACTATATTTTCTCTTAGGAACATATCTAAAATAGTAGAACCAAAGCGAGAGCTATGACATAATTTGCAAAGGGCTTTTGACTATGTTCAGGATAATTAAGTTCATCTAATGAACTCCCACTCAGATAGACATCCCTCTAGTCATATAAGTGATTACATGACCCGAGTCAACTAGGCCGTGTCCGATCATCACGCGAGACGGACTAGTCATCATCGGTGAACATCTTCATGTTGATCGTATCTACCATACGACTCATGCTCGACCTTTCAGTCTCTTGTGTTTCGAGGCCATGTCTGTACATGCTAGGCTCGTCAAGTCAACCTAAGTGTTTCACGCGTGTAAATCTGGCTTACACCCGTTGTATGTGAACGTTAGAATCTATCACACCCGATCATCATGTGGTGCTTCGAAACAACGAACTTTCGCAATGGTGCACAGTTAGGGGGAACACTTTCTTGAAATTTTAATGAGGGATCATCTTATTTACTACCGTCGTTCTAAGCAAATAAGATGCATAAACATGATACATATCACATGCAATCAAATAGTGACATGATATGGCCAATATCATTTTGCTCCTTTTGATCTCCATCTTCGGGGCTCCATGATCATCATCGTCACCGGCATGACACCATGATATCCATCATCGTGTCTCCATGAAGTTGTCTTGCCAACTATTACTTCTACTATTATGGCTAACGGTTTAGCAATAAAGTAAAGTAATTACATGGCGTTGTTCAGTGACACGCAGGTCATACCATAAATAAAGACAACTCCTATGGCTCCTGCTAGTTGTCATACTCATCGACATGCAAGTCGTGATTCCTATTACAAGAACATGATCAATCTCATACATCACATATCATTCATCACATTCTTTTGGCCATATCACATCACATAGCATACCCTGCAAAAACAAGTTAGACATCCTCTAATTGTTGTTTGCATGTTTTACGTGGTTGCTATGGGTTTCTAGCAAGAACATTTCTTACCTATGCAAAAACCACAACGTGATATGTCAATTGCTATTTACCTTCATAAGGACCCTTTTCATCGAATCCGATCCGACTAAACTGGGAGAGAATGGCACACGCTAGCTACCTTATGCAACAAGTGCATGTCAGTCGGTGGAACCTGTCTCACGTAAGTGTACGTGTAAGGTCGGTCCGGGCCGCTTCATCCCACAATACCGTCGAGACAAGATTGGACTAGTAACGGTAAGCATATTGAACAAAATCAACGCCCACAACAACTTGTGTTCTACTCGTGCATAGAATCTACGCAATAGACCTAGCTCATGATGCCACTATTGGGGAACTTAGCAGAAATTCAAAATTTTCCTACGAGTCACCAAGATCTATCTTTGGATAGACTAGCAACAAGAGAGAGGGGAGTGCATCAACATAACCTTGTAGATCGCTAAGCGGAAGCGTTCAAGAGAACGGGGTTGAACGAGTCGTACTCGCCGTGATCCAAATCACCGGAGATCCTAGTGCCGAACAGACGGCACCTCCGCGTTCAACACATGTACAGCCCGATGACGTCTCCCATGCCTTGATCCAGCAAGGAGAGAGGGAGAGGTTGGGGAAGACTCCGTCCAGCAGCAGCACAACGGCGTGGTGGTGGTGGAGGAGCGTAGCAATCCTGCAGGGCTTCGCAAAGCACCGCGGGAGAGGAAGAGGACTTGGGAGAGGGGGAGGGCTGCGCCAGAACTTGGGTGTGGCTGCCCTCCCACCCCCCACATATATATAGGGGCTAGGGAGAGGGGGCCGGCCCCCTCAGGTCCAATCTGAGGAGGGGGCGGCGGCCAGGGGGGTTGCCTTGCCCCCCAAGGCAAGGGGGAGGCGCCCCCTTCCCCTAGGGTTTTCAACCCTAGGCGCCTTGGACCTAGGTGGGGGGCGCACCAGCCCACTTGGGGCTGGTCCCCTCCCACACTTGGCCCACGCAGCCCTCTGGGGCCAGTGGCCCCACCTGGTGGACCCCAGGACCTTCCCGGTGGTCCCGGTACGTTACCGATAGCACCTGAAACTTTTCCGGTGACCAAGACAGGACTTCCCATATATTAATCTTTACCTCCGGACCATTCCGGAACTCCTTGTGACGTACGGGGTCTCATCCGGGACTCCGAACATCATTCAGTAACCACGTATATCTATTCCCTATAACCCAATCATCATCGAACCTTAAGTGTGTAGACCCTACGGGTTCGGGAACCATGCAGACATGACTGAGACGTTCTCCGGTCAATAACCAACAGCGGGATATGGATACCCATGTTGGCTTCCACAAGTTCCACGATGATCTCATAGGATAAATCACGATGTGAAGGACTCAATCAATCCCGTATTCAATTCCCTTTGTCTAGCGGTATTGTACTTGCCCGAGATTCGATCATCGGTACGCCGATACCTTGTTCAATCTCATTACCGAGAAGTCTCTTTACTCGTTCCGTAACACATCATCCCGTGATCAACCCCTTGGTCACATTGTGCACATTATGATGATGTCCTACCTAGTGGGCCCAGAGATACCTCTCCGTCACACGGAGTGACAAATCCCTGTCTCGATTCGTGCCAACCCAATAGACACTTTCAGAGATACCCGTAGTGCACCTTTATAGCCACCCAGTTACGTTGTGACGTTTGGTACACCCAAAGCATTCCCATGGTATCCGGGAGTTGCACAATCTCATGGTCTAAGGAAATGATACTTGACATTAGAAAAGCTTTAGCATACGAACTACACGATCTTTGTGCTAGGCTTAGGATTGGGTCTTGTCCATCACATCATTCTCCTAATGATGTGATCCCGTTATCAACGACATCCAATGTCCATGGTCAGGAAACCGTAACCATCTATTGATCAACGAGCTAGTCAACTAGAGGCTTACTAGGGACATGGTGTTGTCTATGTACCCACACATGTATCTGAGTTTCCTATCAATACAATTATAGCATGGATAATAAACGATTATCATGAACAGGGAAATATAATAATAATAACTAATTTATTATTGCCTCTAGGGCATATTTCCAACAAGAAGGTATACCCAATTGTTTCTTTAGGGTATCCTATGAAGACGCATTTTTCCAACTTGGGTTCGAGCTTTTCAGGTTGAAGTTTCTTGACATAAGCATCGCATCCCGAAACTTTTAGAAACAACAGCTTAGGTTTCTTCCCAAACCACAATTCATATGGTGTCATCTCAACGCATTTAGTCGGTGCCATATTTAAAGTGAATGTAGCTGTCTCTAGAGCGTATCCCCAAAATGATAGCGGTAAATCGGTGAGTGACATCATAGATCGTACCATATCCAATAGAGTGCGATTACAACGTTCGGACACACCTTTATGCTGAGGTGTTCCAGGCGGCGTGAGTTGTGAAACGATTCCACATTTCCTTAAGTGCGTACCAAATTCGTGACTTAAATATTCTCCTCCATGATCTGATCGTAAGAACTTTATTTTTCGGTCACATTGATTCTCTACCTCATTCTGAAATTCCTTGAACTTTTCAAAGGTCTCAGACTTGTGTTTCATCAAGTAGACATACCCATATCTACTTAAGTCATCAGTGAGAGTGAGAACATAACGATAGCCTCCGCGAGCCTCAACGCTCATTGGACCACACACATCAGTATGTATGATTTCCAATAAGTTGGTTGCTCGCTCCATTGTTCCGGAGAACGGAGTCTTGGTCATTTTGCCCATGAGGCATGGTTCGCATGTGTCAAATGATTCATAATCGAGAGACTATAAAAGTCCATCAGCATGTAGCTTCTTCATGCGCTTGACACCAATGTGACCAAGGCGGCAGTGCCACAAGTATGTGGGACTATCATTATCAACCTTACATCTTTTGGTATTCACACTATGAATATGTGTAACATTACGTTCGAGATTCATTAAGAATAAACCATTGACCAGCGGGGCATGACCATAAAACATATCTCTCATATAAATAGAACAACCATTATTCTTGGATTTAAATGAGTAGCCATCTCGTATTAAACGAGATCCAGATACAATGTTCATGCTCAAAGCTGGCACTAAATAACAATTATTGAGGTTTAAAACTAATCCCGTAGGTAAATGTAGAGGTAGCATGCCGACGGCGATCACATCGACCTTGGAACCATTCCCGACGCGCATCGTCACCTCGTCCTTCGCCAGTCTCCGCTTATTCCGCAGCTCCTGCTTTGAGTTACAAATATGAGCAACTGCACCGGTATCAAATACCCAGGAGCTACTACGAGTACTGGTAAGGTACACATCAATTACATGTATATCACATATACCTTTAGTGTTGCTGGCCTTCTTGTCCGCTAAGTATTTGGGGCAGTTCCGCTTCCAGTGAACCTTCCCTTTGCAATAAAAGCACTCAGTCTCAGGCTTGGGTCCATTCTTTGGCTTCTTCCCGGCAACTGGTTTACCGGGCACGGCAACTTCCTTGCCGTCCTTCTTGAAGTTCTTCTTACCCTTGCCTTTCTTGAACTTAGTGGTTTTATTGACCATCAACACTTGATGTTCCTTTTTGATTTCCACCTCTGCTGACTTCAGCATTGAAAGTACATCAGGAATAGTTTTCACCATCCCCTGCATATTGTAGTTCATCAGAAAGCTCTTGTAGCTAGGTGGGAGCGACTGAAGGATTCTGTCAATGACCGCCTCGTCCAGGAGGTTAATGTCCAGCTGGGACAAGCGGTTGTGCAACCCATACATTTTGAGTATGTGCTCACTGACAGAACTATTTTCCTCCATCTTACAACTGTAGAACTTGTCGGAGACTTCATATATCTCGACCCGGGCATGAGCATGGAAAACCATTTTCAGCTCTTCGAACATCTCATATGCTCCGTGTTGCTCAAAACGCTTTTGGAGCCCCGGTTCTAAGCTGTAAAGCATGCCGCACTGAACGAGGGAGTAATCATCAGCACGTGACTGCCAAGCATTCATAACGTCTTGGTTCTCTGGGATGGGTGCTTCACCTAGCGGTCCTTCTAGGACATATACTTTCTTGGCAGCTATGAGGATGATCCTCACGTTCCGGACCCAGTCCGAATAGTTGCTACCATCATCTTTCAGCTTGGTTTTCTCTAGGAACGCGTTGAAGTTCAGGTTGACATGAGCGTTGGCCATTTGATCTACAAGACATTTTGCAAAGGTTTTTTAGACTAAGTTCATGATAATTAAGTTCATCTAATCAAATTATTTAATGAACTCCCACTAAGATTAGACATCCCTCTAGTCATCTAAGTGATACATGATCCGAGTCAACTAGGCTGTGTCCGATCATAACGTGAGACGGACTAGTCATCATCGGTGAACATCTCCATGTTGATCGTATCTTCCATACGACTCATGTTCGACCTTTCGGTCTCTTGTGTTCCGAGGCCATGTCTGTACATGCTAGGCTCGTCAAGTTAACCTAAGTGTTTTGCATGTGTAAATCCGTCTTACACCCGTTGTATGTGGATGTTGGAATCTATCACACCCGATCATCACGTGGTTCTTCGAAAGAACGAACTTTCGCAAGGCGCATAGTTAGGGGGAACACTTTCTTGAAAGTATTATGAGGGATCATCTTATTTACTACCGTCGTTCTAAGTAAGCAAGAAGCATAAACATGATAAACATCACATGCAATCAAATAGTGACATGATATGGCCAATATCATATAGCTCCTTTGATCTCCATCTTCGGGACGCCATGATAATCTTCGTCACCTGCATGACACCATGATCTCCATCATCATGATCGCCATCATCGTGTATCTATGAAGTTGCTCGCCAACTATTACTTCTACTACTATGGCTAACGGTTTAGCAATAAAGTAAAGTAATTACATAGCGTTTAATCATTGACACGCAGGTCATACAATAATTAAGACAACTCCTATGGATCCTGCCAGTTGTCATACTCATCGACATGCAAGTCGTGATTCCTATTACAAGAATATGATCTCATGCATCATATATATATATCATTCATCACAACTTTTGGCCATATCACATCGCAAGGCATATGCTGCAAAAACAAGTTAGACGTCTTCTATTTGTTGTTGCATGTTTTTACGTGGCTGCAATAGGGTTCTAGCAAGAACGTTTCTTACCTACGTGAAAGCCACAACGTGATATGCCAATTTCTATTTACCCTTCATAAGGACCCTTTTCATCGAATCCGCTCCGATTAAAGTGGGAGAGACAGACACCCGCTAGCCACCTTATACAACTAGTGCATGTCAGTCGGTGGAACCTGTCTCACGTAAGCGTACGTGTAAGGTCGGTCTGGGCCGCTTCATCCCACGATGCCGCCGAAGAAAAATAAGACTAGTAGTGGCAAGAAAATTGACAACATCTACGCCCACAACAAATTTATGTTCTACTCGTGCAAATAAACTCCGCATAGACCTAGCTCATGATGCCACTGTTGGGGAATGTTGCAGAAAATAAAAAAATTCTACGCTTCACCAAGATCAATCTATGGAGTTCATCTAGCAATGAGAGAGAGGAGTGCATCTACATACCCTTGTAGATCGCGAGCGGAAGCGTTCAAGAGAACGGGGTTGAGGGAGTCATACTCGTCATGATCCAAATCACCGGAGATCCTAGCGCCGAACGGATGGCACCTCCGCGTTCAACACACGTACGGTCAGGAAGACGTCTCCTCCTTCTTGACCCAGCAAGGGTGAAGGAGAGGTTGATGAAGATCCAGCAGCACAACGGCGTGGTGGTGGAAGCAGCAGCGATCTCGGCAGGGCTTCGCCAAGCTCTACGAGAGGGAGAGGTGTTGCGGAGGGAGAGGGAGGCGCCAGGAGCATGGGTGCGCAGCCCTTCCTCCCCCCTTCTTTATATAGGGCCCCTAGGGGGAGAGCCGGCCCTAGGAGATCCAATCTCCAAGGGGGTGGCTTGCCCCCCAAGCCAAGTGGGGCGCCCCCCACCCCTAGGCTTTCCAACCCTAGGCGCAGGAGAGGCCCAAGGGAGGGCGCACCAGCCCACCAGGGGCTGGTTCCCACCCCACTTCAGCCCATGGGACCCTCCGGGATAGGTGGCCCCACCCGGTGGACTCCCGAGACCCTTCCGGTGGTCCCGGTACAACACCAGTGACCCCCGAAACTTTCCCAATGGCCGAAACTGGACTTCCTATATATAATTCTTCACCTCCGGACCATTCCGGAACTCCTCGCGGCGTCCGGGATATCATCCGGTACTCCGAACAACTTTTGGGTTACTGCATACTCATATCTCTACAACCCTAGCGTCACTGAACCTTAAGTGTGTAGACCCTACGGGTTCGGGAGACATGCAGACATGACGGAGACGACTCTCCGGTCAATAACCAACAACGTGATCTGGATACCCATGTTGGCTCCCACATGTTCCTCGATGATCTCATCGGATGAATCACAATGTCGAGGATTCAAGTAATCCCGTATACAATTCCCGTTGTCAATCGGTACGTTACTTGCCCGAGATTCGATCGTCGGTATCCCATACCTCGTTCAATTTCGTTACCGGCATGTCACTTTACTCGTACCATAATGCATGATCTCGTGACCAAACACTTGGTCAGTTTGAGCTCATTATGATGATGCATTGCCGAGTGGGCCCAGAGATACCTCTCCGTCATACGGAGTGACAAATCCCAGTCTCGATCTGTGTCAACCCAACCAATACTTTCGGGGATACCCGTAGTATACCTTTATAGTCACCCAGTTACGTTGTGACGTTTGGTACACCCAAAGCACTCCTATAGTATCCGGGAGTTACACGATCTCATGGTCTAAGGAAAAGATACTTGACATTAGAAAAGCTCTAGCAAACGAACTACATGATCTTGTGCTATGGTCAGGATTGGGTCTTGTCCATCACATCATTCTCCTAATGATGTGATCCCGTTATCAATGACATCCAATGTCCATAGTCAGGAAACCATGACTATCTATTGATCAACGAGCTAGTTAACTAGAGGCTTACTAGGGACACATTGTGGTCTATGTATTCACACATGTATTACGATATCTGGATAACACAATTATAGCATGAATAATAGACAATTATCATGAACGAGGAAATATAATAATAATCATTTTATTATTGCCTCTAGGGCATATTTCCAACACGGTGCACCAGGCACGTATATATGAGTACAGAGGGGGGCCACAACCTCAATTATACATATGAACTAGGAGGTGGGCCCAAGACACAATATACACGTGCACAATATATTAAACACCCCCCAAAGTCAAAGCGGCGCCGGAGACGCAGAGACTGGAATGAAACTCCTCGAAGGTGGAAGTTGGAAGTCCCTTAGTCATCACATCGGTGAACTGTTGTGCAGTCGGAACATGGAGAACCCGAATACATCCAAGAGCCACCTGCTCGCGCACATAGTGAATGTCCAGCTCAATGTACTTAGTCCGGTGATGATGAACGGGGTTGGTGGAAAGGTACACCGCAGGGACATTGCCACAGTAGACAACGGTAGCCCGGGAGACGTCATGATGCAACTCGTGAAGTAACTGTCATAGCCAGGTGCACTCGGCGACAGTGTTAGCCACAACTCGGTACTCAGCCTATGCGCTAGAGTGCGAAACCGTAGATTGTCGCTTGTACGACCACGAGATGAGTGAAGGACCGAGGTAAATGCAGTAGCCAAAGGTGGACCGACGGGTGTCGGGGCAGCCAACCCAGTCCACGTCGTAGTAGGCCACCATCTCCAGAGAAGTGGACGCTGTGAGAGTGAGCCCAATAGCCATCGTGCCGCGAATATAACAGAGGATCCGCTTCACGAGGGTCCAACGGGAGTCATGAGGGGCGTACATATGGACACACACCTGTTGAACATCATACTGTAGATCCGGCCAGGTGAGAGTAAGATACTGAAGAGCGCCAACAATGGACTGGTACAACGGAGAATCCAACGCGAGCGAGCCCTCGAGAGCAGAAACCTTGGCCTTCGTGTCAACAGGAGTAGCGACAGGGTGACAGTTGAGCATGCCGACACGCTCAAGGTGCTCGTGTGCATACTTCTACTGATGAAGATAGAAGCTGTCTGATCGCCGAACGACCTCAATGCCAAGGAAATAATGTAGAGCACCCAGGTCCTTGATGGCAAACTCATCACGCAGCTGGAGAGTAATCTATTGAAGAAGGGTTGCGGAGGAGGCCGCCAGGATGATGTCATCGATGTAGAGGAGCAAATATGCAGTCGTGTCACCACGGTGATAGACAAACAACAAGGCATCCGAGCGAGTAACACTGAAGCCCAGTGTTTGAAGAAACCCAGTGATACACTAGTACCAGGCGCGAGGTGCTTGCTTGAGCCCGTAGAGATATTGGGACAGCAAACACACATGCCCAGGAAGAGATGCGTCAACGAAACTAGTCGGCTGCTCACAATAAACCTGCTCCTCAAGATGGCCGTGGAGGAAGGCCTTGGAGACATCCATCTGACGAACCGGCCAGCCTCGGGACAACACCATCTAGAGAAGGGTGCGAATCGTGCCCGGTTTGACAACCGGTACAAACTTCTGAGTGAAGTCGACGCCAGCGCGCTGCCGAAAGCCACGGACCACCCAGTGAGCCTTGTAGCGCTCAAGTGTACCATTCGAGCTGGTCTTATGGCGAAAGACCCACTTGCCGCTGATGACATTGGCGTGAGGAGGCCGGGGAACCCGTGTCCAGGTACGGTTCCACTGAAGAGCGTCGAACTCTTCCTGCATCATAGCAAGCTTGTGAGGATCACGAAGGGCTGCTCGAGCGGACGCGGGAATCAGGGACGGCTCGGTGGTAGAAGTGGCGAGTAGATACCCGTCGCTGGAGTACCGCAGACTCGGGCAGTGAACACCGACTCGAGCCCAAGTGACGGGGTGAGATAGCAACGTCGGGACAGCCGGCGAGGCGGCCGGCGATGCGACCGGCGAGGAGGCCGGCAACGCTACCGGGGTCGCGGCCGGCGACACGGCCTGGGTCGCGGCCGGGGAGGGCGCAGCAGCCGAGGCGCCCGAACCCGCGGCACCAAAGGCGGGGGCGGCGTGTGAGGAGGGGGCGTCGGTCGAGTCGGTGGGGCTGTCTGAGGCGGCCGGAGAGGGCGCTGACGATGAAGCCAACGTGGAGGTCAACGGTGGTTTGGGGGCTTGAAGCGCAGCTCGTCCCATGGCACGAGGACCGCCGAAGCCCGGGGGCGGTCCGAGAGCCGAGCGGGGCCGTCCACCTGATGGAGTTGCCGAAGGGCCGCCGGTGGCCGGTGGCGATGTGGCGAGGAGAGGTACTTGCTGCTGAAACAGGAACACCTTCTCATCAAAGTAAACATGTCAGGAGGTGAAAACACGATGGGAGACGGGGTCGTAATAGCGGTAGCCTTTGGTGTTAGGTGGGTTGCCGAGAAAGATGCACGCGACGGAGCGGGGTGCAAGCTTATGAGGCCTAGTGGCAGCGATGCTAGGGTAGCAGAGACAGTCGTAGAGGCGAAGCTCATCATAAGAGGGCGGTGCACCGAAGAGGAGGTGATGAGGTGTAAAGTTCCCACGAGTGCAACATGGATGAATGTTGATGAGGAGTGATGCGGTGGTGAGAGCGTCAGGCGAAAAGCGCGGAGGCACATTGACGTGAAAGAGAAGAGTCCAAACGCAGTCGTTAAGAGTGCGAAGGACACGCTCAGCGCGACCGTTCTGCTGCAAAGTGTACGGGCAGGTGAGACGAAAGGTCGTGCCATCTGTAGTGACGAGAGTACGAACATCTAGATTGTCGAACTCCTTCCCGTTATCTGTATGCAACGCTAGAATGGGACGACCAAACTGCGTGAAAACATAAGAGTAGAAGGCGACGAGAGTGGAGATAACATCCGACTTACGACGCAACAGGAAGGTCCACACATAATGCGAGAAATCATCAAGTATGACAAGATAATAAAGATAGCCCATATTACTTGCAGCAGGAGAGATCCAAACATCACTATTAATTAACTGAAACGGGTACAATGCAACATGAGAAGACGTCCTAAACGGAAGACGAGCATGTTTGTCGAGGCGACATGCATGACACAAGTGATCCTCATTCTTATTACACGTGAAAGAAAAACTCCAAAGGATATGACAAAGGGTGGCGGGGTTGGGATGACCCAAGCGAGCATGCCAAAGATATATCCACTCCGGTAGCGAGAGCGACGCGGGCGGCGGAGGTTGTGGAGGTGGTGGATTGAACCGGGTAGAGCTCGTCGGGGTTGTCACGTCGGAGGAGTACCATCCGGGTATGAGCGTCCTTAATAGAAAAACCACACTCGTCAAACTCAACGGTAACATGATTTTCACATGTAAAAGAACGAACAGAGACAGGATTTTTTAATAAGATCAGGAGAAACTAAGATGTTAGATAATGACAATGGAGTGGAATTAGAAGGAAAAGATGCATGGCCTATGTGAGTAATGGGAAGGGAGAACTGTCACCGACGGTGATGCAAGCGAAAGTGTGGACATGATAGGAGGTGTGAAAGTTACCAGGATGAGCCGCCATGTGCGCGGTAGCTCCAGTTTCCATATATCAATCGCCGCCGCCGGTGTAGGTGGACAGTGAGCGGGCGGAGTGCAGAGCCGCCAGGAGAGCCAGGTCCCCCGGCGTCGGCGGAAGAGTGTGCTGCTGGAGCGGGGCCGTCAGGGGCAGCTGTGGCAGCCCACCTGGCTGCAGCCGCTGGCCGTAGGAGAGGGGCCCGTAGGGCGCCACATAGGGCTGCGGTGCGGCGTGGAACGCCTGGTGAGACCGAGGCCGGGTGCCGAGGATATCCTGGGCAGGGGCGCGAGGAACCGGCATGGAGTAGGCGTGCACAACGCCAGTCCAGGGGTTCTGGTCGGCGTACCACGGGGCAGGCTGGTACTGCTGCTGCTGAGGGCGGGCTGCTCCTCCCTAAGTGCCCGCGCCCTACTGCTGCCTGCGGCCCCCGCGGTGGCCTCCATTGGCGGCCGGCTGGGCCGGCAGGAAGGGGGCGGGCGGGAAGGCGGGCGCGGGTGCCTGGGCCGGCACGGGGCGCGGCGGCGGTGCGGCCTGGCCCCCGCGGGTGCCGGTGACAAACATGATGTGGGTTGCCCGAGTCCGGGCCATCTTCATCCGGCGGTCCTCCAGCTTGAATTACGCCACCACCTTAGCGAAGCTAGGCTCCGGGATGAGGGTGACGTTGGAAGTGGCGTTCCCAAAATCCTCGATGAGGCTGGCGGTGAGGGTGGTGAAGGTGTTGCTGAGGAGCTCATCGCCAACCGTCTCCGCGAGATCGCAGAGCTCATAGAAAGCTTTTTGAGGCGTGTGCAAAAATGATCGATGGACGAGTCAAGCTGTTGCACACATAAAACTCGCCGTGGAGAAGGACCTTGGGCTGCAGCTTGTTATCGGTAAAGAGGCCGTTGAGCTCGGTCCAGACTTCGTAGGCGTCGTCATCATCATCAACCACGGTGTGAAAGAGGTCGCTGGAGATGGTGAGGTAGAACCAGCGGATGATGGTGACGTCGAGGATCATCCACTCCTTGTCGTGAATCATGAGGCTCGAGTCCACGGTGCCGTCGACATGGCCACGAAGGAGGTACTCGCGAAACACCAAGGAAAAGTACCGCTTCCTTGCGGAGTAGGAGGTGGTGAATTGATCAAGCACCACTGGGACACGCTCATGGATGTTGAGGTCACGGACGAGGGTGACATCGGGACCAACGAAGAGGTTAGAGACGGTGGAGGAGGAGGAACTCATGGCGCGACATAGGGGGTGGAGGCGGCTCGGGTGAGGGGCGGCTAGGGTTTGGGTGCGGATCGGGTTAGGGTTCAACAGTTGCTTTAGTCATCATTTATATTCTGAAATTAATCATGAATTGCGCAATTACACAACATTAAGTACGTCTTTAAGCAAGAATATTGGACTATAAAACTGTCCAAATGCAGCTTTATTTCCCTGCAATAACTTGGTGGTCAATAGGTATGCATAAGGCTCCCGCAAAAAAAAAAGTATGCATAACTTTTCAGAACGGTGTGTCCGATCAACCTGGAGCTTACTTGCTAAGGTGAACTTCTTTTACAGTCCATTCATTTCCATTGTGCGATCGCTAGCAGTAGATGTGGGTAGGTAGTAGGTGTGAAAAATTCCTGCGTACGGTCTTGATCATTGGTAGCGTGCAAAACTCAAGCTGGCATATTAGAGATAAGGATAAAAAATAATTAGTAACCTAGTAATGTACACCGATGAGTTAAGTGGTTTCCCACTTGTCAGATGCTCACTGTTGAGGCCTGCCCAACGTGCATCGATCTATAAGATGCACACGCACGTCCATGATCCGTTCACCATAGCGAGCACATGCACTAGCTAGTCAATCGAGCTCAATATTACAAAGTGTTGGAATCCCATTAAGCAATGGAGATGACGAGCAGCATGATGGTGAAGCCGGTGCCCCACCCGCTCGTCGGCGAGAAGGTGGCGCTGACCGTCTTCGACCGCGCTGCCGCGGACGTCTTCGTCCCCACCGTGCTCGTCTACCTTGCGCCGGCGCCGTCCAACGAGGCGCTCACGGAAGGCCTTCTCAAGACCGTCGCGCCGTACCCGCACCTGACGGGGCGCCTCACGGTCGACCAGCTCGGCCGGCGCTTCCTCCACGTCAACAATGAGGGCGTGCTCCTGATTGAGACCACGGTACAAGCTAACCTGGCGGACGTACTCGTCGAAGACCGGATGACCACCAGAGTCGACCACCTCTACCCTACAATACCAGAGCCAGAGGTACTGATCGATCAATGGATAATTTAATTTAATTTGCTTCTTTTACGACTCAGGTCACAAACCATGCGCCAATAAAGCTGCTTATACGTACAGGAGAACAATGGGGAGGCGCTGCTGCAGATCCAGCTGAACAGGTACAGGTGCGGTGGTCTCGTCATCGGGATATGCTCCCACCACCGTGCAGCTGACGGCCTCTCCATGAGCATGTTCTTCACCGCGTGGGCGACAGCGGTCCGTGAGGGTGATGACTTCACCATGCCGACCCCATTCCTCGACCGTGCGAAAACCGCCGTGCCCCAAAGCCCGCCGACGCCGGTGTTCGACAACCGGTCACTGGAGTTCACGCGTGGGGACGGTGAAGCAGCATACGCCGTCATTCCCATGGACAGGATAAAAAACCTCACGGTGCACTTCACGGCCAAGTTCGTCGCCGATCTCAAAGCCCGTGTGGGCGCCCGCTGCAGCACGTTCCAGTGCCTGCTCGCGCACGTCTGGAGGAAGATCACCGCAGCGCGGGCCCTCAAACCGGAGGAGTTCACCAAGGTGAGGGTGGCCGTGAACTGCCGGGGCAGGGCCGACCCACCCGTGCCGTTGAACTTCTTCGGAAACATGGTTTTGTGGGCGTTCCCAAGGCTTCAGGTCCGGGATCTCATGAGCTCGAGCTATGGCAGCGTGGTCGGCGCCATCCGTGACGCCGTGGCACGGATCGACAGCGAGTACGTGCAGTCCTTCGTGGACTTTGGCGGGGTGGCTGACGCGAACGGTGAGGAGCTCGTCGCCGCGGCGGCCCCTCTGGGCTCGATGTTCTGCCCAGACGCAGAGGTGGACAGCTGGCTGGGGTTCAGCTTCCATCAGCTCGACTTCGGCACCGGCGCGCCTGCTGCTCTGCTGCCGCCGGACTTGCCCGTGGAGGGGCTTATGTTCTTGGTGCCGTCACACAAGGCGAAAGGTGGCGTCGACCTCTTCATGGCCGTCGCGGAGGAGCACGTTGCGGCGTTCGAGCAGATCTGCTACTGCTTGGATTGATTGACCCAACCATGGCCATGTTCGCATCGCTTTCATGCATATTATAAACTAGTGTCATGTTTATTACTTTATTTTTGACCAAATATCATGTTTGCTACTATACTACACGAGACTATACTGCCGTACCCGTGCGTGTACAACTATATATTCTAATAATACCAGCCTTATTCTGCACACCACCAACAGATTGCCGCCGCCCCTCGCCTCCCGGCCTTCTACCGCGGCAGCGGCCTGGGAGCGCCGCCGCCCTTCCCCTCCCAGCCTTCTACCGCGGCAGCGGCCTGGGAGCGCCGCCGCCCCTCCCCTCCCAGCCTTCTTCAACGGCAGTGGCCTGGGAGCGTCGCCGCCCCTCCCCTCCCAGCCTTCTTCCACGGCAGTGGCCTGGGAGCGTCGCCGCCCCTCCCCTCCCAGCTTTCTTTCGCGGCAGCGGCCTGGGAGCGATGCCGCCCCTCCCGTCCCCGCTTTCTCCCACGGCGGCGGCCTCGGAGCGCGGCCGCCCCTCCCCTCCCGGCCTTCTTTCGCGGCGGCGGCCAAGCAGCGACGCCGCCCGTCGCCTCTCAGCCTTCTTCCGCGGCAGCAACCGAGCAACACCTTCTTCCACGGCAGCAGCTCGGTAGCGCCGCCACCGAACTCCTTTCGTGCCTGCAATTAGCTATACTTCATCGGATGTGGATTGCTGCTGCCTCGACATCAAACCAATTCGAGCAAGGAGGACTGTGCGCAAGGTTCCTTCATCCATGACAGCTTCTTGGAATAAGTCTGCAACGACCTTCAGAGCAAATCCTCCGTCTTCGTTCACCTTGAGTAACGTCCAGACCGCCCATGAACTTCTGAATGGCAAGTGGACTGCACAGGCGAACGAGAAAGTTGCACAGACGGACGAGAAGGGAACTTCCTCCTGCAAACGCAAGAAATCACTGCAACACGAGGTAAGCAGTACACTTCCTCAACCATCTCAGTTTAGTTATTCCAGACAAAGCAGTGCAAGCAGTCCAGTACGCCTACAAAAACTATGCAGTGCGGTTGCTTCGGTTCGTTGTGGGGGAAGATGCAGTGCACTTGCTCGGTGGTTATGCAGTACGCTTGTATAGGTTCATTACGGATAACGATGCAGTGCGGTTGCTTCAGTTCACCTGGCGGGGTGATGCAGTTAGCCTGCAATACTTTGGCAGTACCATTTCGAACACATTGCAGTTCGCATGATTCAGTTCATTTAACCTGACAATGCAGCTTGGTCATTTTTGTGTGCAGGAAATGACGTTCAATAGATACAAAATGCCACGCATAATTGAAGAGAAGAGTGAAGCTTCTTCTGAAAGAGATACTGGATGGGTTACCCCTGAGATTCCTCAAGGATTCTTCACGACAACAAACAGGGTGCAGTACTCTCCGGAAGAAGATATTTTAAAAAGAAGAAGATGCAGTCGAAGATGACGATGATGTCACATTCGTCTGGGAGGGCACTAACCAAAGGGATGATGAAGATGATGATGATGAAGATGAGCCAATAACAGTTCTCAACCCAGAGTATAAGCACGAGTTCACTACGTTTGGACAACATGTCTGAACAGACAATGATGATGCAGTTGAACACGATGTTGCAGCAGATGATGATTATGACTATGATGATGTGCCACCGCTCCAAAATTTTCAAACCAATCCACTAAGACATCGTCACAACACTGGATTACCACCACGTCCACCTACTGCACCCCAAAACAGAGCTCAACGTCTACCCACTGCACCGAAAAACAGAGCTCCAAGCAGACCTGCTGCATCAACTTCGACACTGCGACCGCCAACGGTGCCTCGGTCAAAAGTCAACATCAGGTACAAATCCTCCTCACTATTTCCGCCGCGAGATCCTCAACTACACAGATCTGCTCTAACCCCACCATGTCCAATACAACCCGGCGAGCTGCAAACACCATCGGGTGAACGACTCTACACACATGTAAGTTTATGTTCTGAATAATAATAATAATAATAATAATAATAATAATAATAATAATAATAATAATAATAATAATAATAATAATAATAATAATAATAATAGTAGTTGCAGTCCATTCAGATAACATTAAAGTGCACACTGATATTTCTTCTGAGGTTTGACCTAGCATCTAATACATTGGATTCTTCTGAAAACTTAGGAACATTGCAATGCTTTATTAAACTCGTATGCACTCCTCGTATGTAAAAAACAGATCATAACAAATTATCTCATAGAGCATTGCACTTAATGCGGGATAAAAACATGCCGCTAAACCTCATACCTGCCGCTGGAATGAAGTTCACCATGTACGACAAGGCATGGGACTTTTACAACAATTATGCAAGATGTGCAGGGTTTGGCATACGACAGAGGGCAAAACACAGGACAAATGCCTACATTCTATGCTCAAGAGAAGGGACGCACAAGCAGTCTGTGTCAGATTATGACCGGAAACGTCAGAAGACATCAAAAAGGATTGGCTGCAAGGCAAAGATTAGAGTCAAAAAGAGGAAGGATGGCAAATTTGTGATAGAAATGGTTGAACTCAACCAATCACAAGATGTTGGAAAGCCCCGGGATGCTATTGCACATGCGATCGCACAAAAAAGACGATCCTTTAATAGACCAGTTAGTGAAAGACATGCGAATGGACAACCACACACATGCTCAGATTATGTCGACGCTGTCACGTATGTCCGGTGGTCTGCAGTACATGGGACATACTAGCCGCGACTGGGTAAACAAGTAAGCACATCACAGAGCATATCACTTGAGCATTATGTCGGTAATTATTCCATGTTTGATGAGATGAGTTTGCATTGTGTTTGAAAATGCAGGAAGCAGAAGTTTGCCAGAGAAGAGTTCGAAGATGATGTCAAGAAACTTCTGGATTTCTTCGAGATGATGTAGAACATAAACCCAGAGTTCTTCTATGATTATGACGTTGATGCAGATACCCGTGTAAGAAATGTCTTTTGGGCCAATGCAAGTTGCAAAGGATTGTATGAAGATTTTGGAGACTGCGTTACATTTGACACGACGTATAAAACTAACAAATTCCACATGCCGATGGGAGTATTCGTGGGAGTGAACCATCATCTATAGAGCACCATATTTGTTGTTGCCCTCGTGCGAGATGAATCATCATTCGAGTGGGTTTTCAAAACATTTCATAGGTGTCTGAACAACAAGCCGCCAATCTGCATGCTCACAAGTACAACAAAAAAACAACACCTGCATACTTACGTTTGTTTGGTGCACTTATATTTCTTCCATCTATCTTACACACACACACAAAACAACTTAATAAAAAAATAATATTTGTGCCTTCTTAGACCAGTGTTCTTCGATGAAGGCAGCATTAAAAACTATCCTCCCACATACTCTGCATAAGCTGTATCGGTGGCATATCATGAAGAAGTACAAAGACCACCTCGCCTTGCTATATAAGGCGCACGAGAAACTCAAGGATGACCTCAATGCGGTGCTGAACCACCCACTAATGTCATCAGAATTTGAACGGGCATGGAAGGACCTCATTCAGAGATACAACTTGCAAGACGATGGAGTGATGAATTCGCTGTGGGATGACAGGCACGAGTGGATCTCGGCTTACTACATGGAAATTTTCTGTGCTCGGATGACTTCCACACAGAGAAGCGAGAGCATGAACCGCATACTGAAGAAAATTTTTGTCCAAGAGAAGCATGATCTCCATGTGTTTGCTCAGCAGGTGGACAAGTGAATTCAGACCAGGAAGGCCGTCGAGCACGCAGAGATAGTAGAAAATGAGCTAAAGAAAATGTCAATCAAAAACTGCTAAAAATGACTACAAAAACTAACAATTTTTTCATTTCTCTGGTTCGTAACAATGCATTTTTGATCATGCAGTCAGAGGTAAAGACAACAACACAGTTTGGGTTCGAAGTCCAGCTATCAAAAGTGTATACAATGGCAGTGTTTGCAGATTTCAAAGAATCACTCTACCGTAGCACTGCATTCAGAGCAGAACGGTGCCTTGATAACCCGACAAAGTATCTCGTACACCACTACAACAGATCGGATGCATTTGACCGGGCAAGGCATAATTTCCAAGTGGTCACCGATGAAAACAAAGTGTCTACGAATGTGAGTGCAAACTCTGGACTTGCACAGATGAGACTCCTAGCAAAAAAAATCTAGTTTCTGATAGCATTGCATGAAAGCCCACTTACTAAACTTTAAAAAGTCCACATGCATGAGTAATTCACAAAACCAAATGAAGTTCACTTCTTTAAAAATGAACAAATAACGAAAAAAAAATTGTGTTTATTAATTTCATGCAGTTCACTTACAAAACAAAAGAAATCTTGTGTTTGTCTGCAGGGCTCTTTTGCGTCCATGTGTTATGCATGCTTTCTCATTTGAGAGTACTCAAGATTCCTGAGGTGTACATCATGAAAAGATACACCTGTAATGCAAGATCAAATGCAACGTTTGACAGAAGAGACTACGAACAAACAGCACCAGATGGAACCTTGCTTTTTTGTCGTAGAAAATTGCTGACAGAAACAACAATGGACCTTGCAAACAGAGCGACAAGGTCCGACGCTGGGTGCCACAGAGTGTTGTATGGTATGAGGGCACTGATCGAGGAAGTTGAAGTGCTCAACGAAGAAGAAGAAGAAGCAACAAAACTAAAGCAAGCAGAGAACTCCCAGCATGACAATAATGCCGAGCAAGTAGAAAATACTGAACACAACAGAACTGGTGCTATCAAAAAATAAACAATTCTTCCACCTCCTGTTTCAAACACAAGAGGAAGGAAGAAAGGGGGCGACGCAACCCAGAAAAAGGTTGCATGCAAGGAGAAAAATTATGACAAAAACAGTAAGCCACAGCCTGAGCTGGACAGTGATGGTCACCCACCGAGAATAAGAAGGTGCAAGTCATGTAATGAAATCAGCGACCATAATTCTAGGACATGTACAAAAAGACGTGAACAAGAAAAACGAGGACATGGCGATGCACAACCAAATAGAAATTCCACTCACAACACTAAGAAATGGACGAAACCGAGATGTTGTAGCATCTACAAAAAGAGGAAGAGACACAATTCAAGAACCTGCCCCAAAAGAACAAGATCAAAAAATAAGGAAGACGAAGAAGATGAAATCAAAGAAGAAGATGGTGACACAACTAAAGAAGAAATGGCTTATGAAGAAGCAGATGAAGAAGAGGAGGAAGAAGATAGTGAAGAGGACGAAGAACATGAAGAAAATGAAAGAGTGGCTTATGACAAAATAGATGATGAAGATGAGGAAGAGGAAGAAGAGAGTGAAGAGAGTGAAGAGGATGAAGAACATGAAGAAACAATGCCAACAAGACCACCACAAGGGAATGTTGATGTACTGAAACAACCGAGAACGACACCACTTTCAAAACAGAAGGTAGGAGCATGAAAGGATGCAGTTCACAGTGCTGGAAAATGAAAGCACCCATCAACCAGCACGCGGGGAGCAAAGAAGGATGCAGTTCACAGCGCTGAAAAACAAAAGCAGTCGTCAACTAGCACGCGAGGGGCTACAAACATAACGGTGTAGAGACAAGAACCAGCAACACCGCCACGGAGAACAAAAGAAAGTGCGACAATAAACACGCTTCAGTCACCGCAGAGAAGCAGCAGGTTAAAGACCAAATAGATGGACTTCAATAAATTAATTATATGCATAGCAGTTTGCTTATCTGTATGACTTATGTATCAGTTTAAATTTTGTGTAAACACAAATTTCCCGCTGACTATGAGTTATTCAACTAAACCATGTAAAGAGAAAATGGTGTATAGAGTATACCATATACTCCCTCCGTTCCTAAATATAAGGTGTATTAGTTTTGCTTCAGTTTGCTTATCTGTATGACTTATGTATAAGTTTGACTTTTTGGAAAAATAATACACCTTATATTGAGGAACGGAGGGAGTATATAGCAGTCTAGAGTAAAACATTGACACATTTTGATCCAAAAACCATGTAAAAAATGCAGTTAGCTCACTGGCAGCACGAAGTTCATAAGAATAATTGAAGCTGTTCAGATAACAAAAGTGTTTATTACAAAACACATCAAAAAGATGAAGCGTTCGACACGCAAAAAATACTTATTACAAATCAACCTCATAACCTTAACCAATCCCGTCACACGTGATTCTAACCGTACGATCCTCGAGTTCAAAGAAGTTGAGGACAACAACTTGCTTAGACTTCAGGCCACTTTCAATGACAAATCCTTCCAACCTTTCTGCACATACAGCCGCCCATCAATGCCTACACGATACTTGGCTGGTTTTAGGTGTTCATTGCCAAGAACAACTTGGAGAATTCTCTTCTTCTTCAGCTGGAGATACCTAACAGCTCATTGGGGAATTTTTTGCAAAAAATAATAAAAATGTTTGAGAATGATACTAGCAGTACAATTCTCATATTGTGCACAGAGCTGTAAAAACCTACACACAGTACAAACACGAGCTAGATGAAGTGCACAACAGTCCAACAAGCGGTACAGATAAAACGCAATTTAATATGCAGTACCGAACTTGCAAATATGCAGTACGCTTCGAACTATCATGCAGTTCTTGAGACTACCTGCATGTAGTACACACCGTACAAGTGGGGAAAATTCTAGAAACTATTAGTGCTCATCTAGTATCTAAGCAGTTCACATATTGTAACCATGCAAAATAACAACATGAGCTCCATGCACACAAGCAAAAAAAATGAAAACAAGATATAAGTACAAAGTGCAGTACACTTCAATAAAACACAATAAGTGCGTTCCTAAAAACTACAAGTTCAGACTAGTATGGAATTATACAAAAAATATAGAAAACACAAAGAAAAAAATAAGATCAAGCGAAAAATACCATCTTGTAGTGAGTCTCCACATCTGTTGGCATAAGCTGATGCACAAAAGGACTTGTGCGGCCAAGGCCACGGTGAAGCAGGGCGGAATAGAACAAAGAAACGTTGATGTGGCCCATATCCAATCATTCCGTGAATACTGTGCCATATGCAAGCTGCTCCACTCGCCCAGCTCGGCACAATACCTTCCCCCGATGACGAGCACGACGGGCCTGCAAGCAAGCTGAGAAATTGCAGTGTGTCGGCACACCACAACCATGGCCGCAGCAGGAGACATTCGCGCAGGGGCCTAGAGCCATCGCAACACTCCGTTCCTAAATATAAGGTGTATTAGTTTTGCTTCAGTTTGCTTATCTGTATGACTTATGTATAAGTTTGACTTTTTGGAAAAATAATACACCTTATATTGAGGAACGGAGGGAGTATATAGCAGTCTAGAGTAAAACATTGACACATTTTGATCCAAAAACCATGTAAAAAATGCAGTTAGCTCACTGGCAGCACGAAGTTCATAAGAATAATTGAAGCTGTTCAGATAACAAAAGTGTTTATTACAAAACACATCAAAAAGATGAAGCGTTCGACACGCAAAAAATACTTATTACAAATCAACCTCATAACCTTATGTTGGGGAACGTAGCAGAAATTCAAAATTTTCCTACGAATCACCAAGATCTATCTATGGAGAGACCAGCAACGAGTAGAAAGAGAGTGCATCTACATACCCTTGTAGATCGCTAAGCGGAAGCGTTCAAGTGAACGGGGTTGATGGAGTCGTACTCGTCGTGATTCAGAAGACTCCATCCAGCAGCAGCACAACGGCGTGGTGGTGATGGAGGAGCGTGGCAATCCTGCAGGGCTTCGCCAAGCACCTACGGGAGAGGAGGAGGTGTCACGGGAGGGAGGGAGGCGCCAAGGGATCAGGTATGGATGCCCTCCCTCCCTCCACTATATATAGGGGCAGGGGAGAGGGGGGAGGCGCAGCCTTGCCCCTTCCTCCAAGGAAAGGGTGCGGCCAAGAGGGGGGGAGGAGTCCATCCTCCCCAAGGCACCTCGGAGGTGCCTTCCCCCTTTAGGACTCTCCCCTTTTTCTATATCTTGGCGCATGGGCCTCTAGGGGCTGGTGCCCTTGGCCCATGTAGGACAAGGCGCACCCCCTACAGCCCATGTGGCCCCCCGGGGCAGGTGGCCCCACCCGGTGGGCCCCCGGGACCCTTCCGGTGGTCCCGGTACAATACCGATAACCCCGAAACTTGTCCCGATGGCCGAAACAGGACTACCTATATATAAATCTTTACCTCCGGACCATTCCGGAACTCCTCTTGACGTCCGGGATCTCATCCGGGACTCGAACAACATTCGTAACCACATACAAACTTCCTTTATAACCCTAGCGTCATCGAACCTTAAGTGTGTAGACCCTACGGGTTCGGGAGACATGTAGTCATGACCGAGATGTTCTTCGGTCAATAACCAACAGCGGGATCTGGATACCCATGTTGGCTCCCACATGTTCCATGATGATCTCATCGGATGAACCACGATGTCGAGGACTCAATCAATCCCGTATACAATTCCCTTTGTCTAGCGGTATGGTACTTGCCCGAGATTCGATCGTCGGTATACCGATACCTTGTTCAATCTCGTTACCGGCAAGTCTCTTTACTCGTTTCGTAACACATCATCCCGTGATCAACCCCTTGGTCACATTGTGCACATTATGATGATGTCCTACTGAGTGGGCCCAGAGATACCTCTCCGTTTACACGGAGTGACAAAATCCCAATCTCGATTCGTGCCAACCCAACAGACACTTTCAGAGATACCCGTAGTGTACCTTTATAGCCACCCAGTTACGTTGTGACGTTTGGCACACCCAAATCACTCCTACGGTATCCGGGAGTTGCACAATCTCATGGTCTAAGGAAATGATACTTGACATTAGAAAAGCTTTAGCATACGAACTACATGATCTTGTGCTAGGCTTAGGATTGGGTCTTGTCCATCACATCATTCTCCTAATGATGTGATCCCGTTATCAACGACATCCAATGTCCATGGTCAGGAAACCGTAACCATCTATTGATCAACGAGCTAGTCAACTAGAGGCTTACTAGGGACATGGTGTTGTCTATGTATCCATACATGTATCTGAGTTTCCTATCAATACAATTCTAGCATGGATAATAAACGATTATCATGAACAAGGAAATATAATAATAATCAATTTATTATTGCCTCTAGGGCATATTTCCAACAGTCTCCCAATTGCACTAGAGTCAATAATCTAGTTCACATCACCATGTGATTAACACTGACAGGTCACATCACCATGTGACCAACATCCAAAGAGTCTTGGGTTTGATCATGTTGCTTGTGAGAGAGGTTATAGTCAACGGGTCTGAACCTTTCAGATCCGTGTGTGCTTTACAAATCTCTATGTCATCTCCTAGATGCAGCTACCACGTTCTATTTGGAGCTATTCCAAATAACTGTTCTACTTGGAGCTATTCTAAATTGTTGCTCCATTATACGTATCCGGTATCTCTACTCAGAGCTATCCGGATAGGTGTTAAGCTTGCATCGACGTAACCCTTTACGACGAACTCTTTTACCACCTCCATAATTGAGAAAATTCCTTAGTCCACTAGTTACTAAGGATAACTTTGACCGCTGTCCTGCGATCCATTCTTGGATCACCCTTGTACCCCTTGACTGACTCATGGTAAAGCACACTTCAGGTGCGGTACACAGCATAGCATACTGTAGAGCCTATGTCTTAAGCATAGGGGACGACCTTCGTTCCTTTCTCTCTATTCTGCCATGGTCGAGCTTTAAGTCTTAACTTCATACCTTACAACTCAGGCAAGAACTCCTTCTTTGATTGATCCATCTTGAACACCTTCAAGATCACGTCAAGGCATGTGCTCATTTGAAAGTACTATTAAGCGTTTTGATCTATCCTTATAGATCTTGATGCTCAATGTTCAAGTAGCTTAATCCAGGCTTTTCCATTGAAAAATACTTTCCAAATAACCCTTTATGCTTTCCAGAAATTCTACGTCATTTCTGATCATTAATATGTCAACAACATATATTCATCAGAAATTCTATAGTGCTCCCACTCACTTCTTTGGAAATACAAGTTTCTCATAAACTTTGTATACACCCAAAATCTTTGATCATCATCAAAGCATACATTCCAACTCCGAGATGCTCACTCCAGTCCTCAGAAGGATTGCTGGAGCTTTGCATACTTATTAGCATATTTCAGGATAGACAAAACCTTCCGGTTGTATCACATACAACCTTTCCTCAAGAATCGTCGAGGAAACAATGTTTTGACATCCTATCTGCAAGATTTCATAAATAATGCAATAATTGCTAATATAATTCCAACAGACTCTTAGCATCGCTACGAGTGAGAAAGTCTCATCGTAGTCAACTCCTTGAACTTGTCGAAAAACATCTTAACGACAAGTCGAGCTTTCTCAATGGTGACACTTACCATCATTGTCTGTCTTCCTTTCAAAATCCATATGTACCTAACAGCCTTACAACCATCAAGTAGTTCTTCCAAAGTCTACACTTTGTTTTCATACATGGATCCTCTCTCGGGTTTTATGGCCTTGAGCCATTTATCGGAATCTGGGCCCACCATCGCTTCTCCATAGCTCGTAGGTTCATTGTTGTCTAGCAACATGACTTCCAAGACAGGATTACGTACCACTCTGAAGTAGTACGTATCCTTGTCATCCCACGAGGTTTGGTAGTGACTCGATCCGAAGTTTCATGATCACTATCATAAGCTTCCACTTCAGTTGGTGTACGTGCCGCAGGAACAACTTCCTGTGCCCTGCTACACACTTGTTGAAGTGACGGTTCAATAACCTCATCAAGTTTCCACCATCCTCCCACTCAATTCTTTCGAGAGAAACTTTTCCTCGAGAAAGGACCCGTTTCTAGAAACAATCACTTTTGCTTCCGGATCTGAATTAGGAGGTATACCCAACTGTTTTGGGTGTCCTATGAAGATGCATTTTATCCGCTTTGGGTTCGAGCTTATCAACCTGAAACCTTTTCACATAAGCGTCGCAGCCCCAAACTTTCAAGAAACGGCAACTTAGGTTTCTCCAAACCATAGTTCATACGGTGTCGTCTCAACGAAATTATGTGGTGCCCTATTTAAAGTGAATGTGGTTGTCTATAATGCCTAACCCATGAACGATAGTGGTAACTCGATAAGAGACATCATGGTATGCACCATATCCAATAGGGTGCAACTATGACGTTTGGACACACCATCACACTATGGTGTTCCAGGCTGTATCAGTTGTGAAACAATTTCCACAATGTCTTAATTCTGTGCCAAACTCGTGATTCAGATATTCATCTCTATGATCATATCATAGATCTTTTATCCTCTTGTCACGACGATCTTTCAACTTCACACTGAAATTACTTGAACCTTTCAATAATTCAGACTCGTGATTCATCAAGTAAATATACTCAACATCTACTCGAATCATCTGTGAAGTAAGAACATAACGATATTCACTGCATGCCTCAGCACTCATTGGACTGCATACATCAAAATGTGTTACTTCCAACAAGTTGCTATCTTGTTCCATCTTACTGAAAACGAGGCTTTTCAGTCATCTTGCCCATGTGGTATGATTTGCATGTCCCAAGTGATCCAAAATCAAGTGAGTCCAAACGATCCATTTCCATGGAGTTTCTTCATGCATATACACCAATACACATGGTTCGCATGTCTCAAACTTTTCAAAAACGAGTGAGCCCAAAGATCCATCAATATGGAGCTTCTTCATGCGTTTTATACCGATATGACTTACGTGGTAGTGCCACAAGTAGGTGGTACAATCATTACTATCTTTTGGCATGAACATGTGTATCACTACGATCGAGATTTAATAAACCATTCATTTAGGTGCAAGAGAACTTATTCAGGTTTAATACTAATCTTGATGGTAGAGGGAGCGTGCGATGTTTGATTACATCAAACTTGAAAACACTTCCAACATATATCGTCAGCTCACCTTTAGCTAGTCCCCGTTTATTCCGTAGCCTTTTGTTTCGAGTTACTAACACTTAGCAACCGAACCGGTATCTAATACACTGGTGCTACTTGGAGTACTAGCAAAGTACACATTAACACAATGTATATCCAATATACTTCTATCGACCTTGCCAGCCTTCTTATCTACCAAGTATCTAGGGTAATTCTGCTCTAGTGGTTGTTCCCCTTATTACAGAAGCACTTAGTCTCGGGTTTGGGTTTTACCTTGGGTTTCTTCACTAGAGCAGCAGCTGATTTGCCGTTTCATGAAGTATCCCTTCTTGCCCTTGCCCTTCTTGAAACTAGTGGTTTCACCAACCATCAACAATTGATGCTCCTTCTTGATTTCTACTTTCGCGGTGTCAAACATCGCGAATACCTCAAGGATCATCATATCTATCCCTGATATGTTATAGTTCATCACGAAGCTCTAACAGCTTGGTGGCAATGACTTTGGAGAACCATCACTGTCTTATCTGGAAGATCAACTCCCACTTGATTCAAATGATTGTTGTACTCAGACAATCTGAGCACAAGCTCAACAATTGAGCTTTTCTCCTTAGTTTGCAGGTTAAGAAAATCGCCGGAGGTCTCTTACCTCTTGACGTGGGCACGAGCCTGAAATCCCAATTTCAGCCCTCGAAACATCTCATATGTTCCGCAACATTTCGAAAAACGTCTTTGGTGCCTCAACTCTAAACCGTTTCACTGAACTATCACGTAGTTATCAAAACGTGTACAAACGATGTTTGGGGTTCAGCACACTGAGCGGTGCATTAAGGACATAAGCCTTCTATGAAGCAATGAGGACAATCCTCAGTTTACGGACCTAGTCCGCATAATTGCTACTATTAACTTTCAACTAATTTTTCTCTAGGAACATATCTAAACAGTAGAACTATAGCGTGAGCTACGACATAATTTGCAAAAACCTTTTGACTATGTTCAGGATAATTAAGTTCATCTTATGAACTCCCACTCAGATAGACATCCCTCTAGTCATCTAAGTGATTACATGATCCGAGTCAAACTAGGCCGTGTCCGATCATCACGTGAGACGGACTAGTCATCATCGGTGAACATCTTCATGTTGATCGTATCTTCTATACGACTCATGTTCGACCTTTCGGTCTCCGTGTTCCGAGGCCATGTCTGTACATGCTAGGCTCGTCAAGTTAACCCTAAGTGTTTCGCGTGTGTAAATCTGTCTTACACCCGTTGTATGTGAACATTAGAATCTAACACCCGATCATCACGTGGTGCTTCGAAACACGAACTGTCGCAACGGTGCACAGTTAGGGGAGAACACTTCTTGAAATTGTTGTAAGGGATCATCTTATTTACTACCGTCGTTCTAAGCAAATAAGATGTATAAACATGATAAACATCACATGCAATCAAATAGTGACATGATATGGCCATCATCACTTTGCTCCTTTTGATCTCCATCTTCGGGGCTCCATGATCATCATCGTCACCGGCATGACACCATGATCTCCATCATCATGATCTCCATCATCGTGTCTTCATGAAGTTGCCTCGCCAACTATTACTTCTACTTCTATGGCTAACGGTTAGCAATAAAGTAAAGTAATTACATGACGTTTAAGTTGACACGCAGGTCACAAATAAAGACAACTCCTATGGCTCCTGCCGGTTGTCATACTCATCGACATGCAAGTCGTGATTCCTATTACAAGAACATGATCAATCTCATACATCACATATATCATTCATCACATCCTTTTTGGCCATATCACATCACATAGCATACCCTGCAAAAACAAGTTAGACGTCCTCTAATTGTTGTTTGCATGTTTTACGTGGCTGCTATGGGTTTCTAGCAAGAACGTTTCTTACCTACGCATGAACCACAACGTGATATGCCAATTGCTATTTACCCTTCATAAGGACCCTTTTCATCGAATCCGATCCGACTAAAGTGGGAGAGACAGACACCCGCCAGCCACCTTATGCAACTAGTGCATGTTTGTCGGTGGAACCGGTCTCACGTAAGCGTATGTGTAAGGTTGGTCCGGGCCGCTTCATCCCACGATGCCGCCGAATCAAGATAAGACTAGTAACGGCAAGCATATTGAACAATATCGATGCCCACAACTACTTTGTGTTCTACTCGTGCAAAGAATCTACGCAATAGACCTAGCTCATGATGCCACTGTTGGGGAACGTAGCAGAAATTCAAAATTTTCCTACGAATCACCAAGATCTATCTATGGAGAGACCAGCAACGAGTAGAAAGAGAGTGCATCTACATACCCTTGTAGATCGCTAAGCGGAAGCGTTCAAGTGAACGGGGTTGATGGAGTCGTACTCGTCGTGATTCAGATCACCGATGATCCTAGTGCCGAACGGACGGCACCTCCGCGTTCAACACACGTACAGCTCGACGATGTCTCCCACGCCTTGATCCAGCAAGGAGAGAGGGAGAGGTTGAGGAAGACTCCATCCAGCAGCAGCACAACGGCGTGGTGGTGATGGAGGAGCGTGGCAATCCTGCAGGGCTTCGCCAAGCACCTACGGGAGAGGAGGAGGTGTCACGGGAGGGAGGGAGGCGCCAAGGGCTCAGGTATGGATGCCCTCCCTCCCTCCACTATATATAGGGGCAGGGGAGAGGGGGGAGGCGCAGCCTTGCCCCTTCCTGCAAGGAAAGGGTGCGGCCAAGAGGGGGGGAGGAGTCCATCCTCCCCAAGGCACCTCAGAGGTGCCTTCCCCCTTTAGGACTCTCCCCTTTTTCTATATCTTGGCGCATGGGCCTCTAGGGGCTGGTGCCCTTGGCCCATGTAGGCCAAGGCGCACCCCCTACAGCCCATGTGGCCCCCCGGGGCAGGTGGACCCACCCGGTGGGCCCCCGGGACCCTTCCGGTGGTCCCGGTACAATACCGATAACCCCGAAACTTGTCCCGATGGCCGAAACAGGACTTCCTATATATAAATCTTTACCTCCGGACCATTCCGGAACTCCTCGTGACGTCCGGGATCTCATCCGGGACTCCGAACAACATTCAGTAACCACATACAAACTTCCTTTATAACCCTAGCGTCATCGAACCTTAAGTGTGTAGACCCTACGGGTTCGGGAGACATGTAGTCATGACCAAGATGTTCTCCGGTCAATAACCAACAGCGGGATCTGGATACCCATGTTGGCTCCCACATGTTCCATGATGATCTCATCGGATGAACCACGATGTCAAGGACTCAATCAATCCCGTATACAATTCCCTTTGTCTAGCGGTATGGTACTTGCCCGAGATTCGATCGTCGGTATACCGATACCTTGTTCAATCTCGTTACCGGCAAGTATCTTTACTCGTTCCGTAACACATCATCCCGTGATCAACCCCTTGGTCACATTGTGCACATTATGATGATGTCCTACTGAGTGGGCCCAGAGATACCTCTCCATTTACACGGAGTGACAAAATCCCAATCTCGATTTGTGCCAACCCAACAGACACTTTCAGAGATACCCGTAGTGTACCTTTATAGCCACCCAGTTACGTTGTGACGTTTGGCACACCCAAATCACTCCTACGGTATCCGGGAGTTGCACAATCTCATGGTCTAAGGAAATGATACTTGACATTAGAAAAGCTTTAGCATACGAACTACATGATCTTGTGCTAGGCTTAGGATTGGGTCTTGTCCATCACATCATTCTCCTAATGATGTGATCCCGTTATCAACGACATCCAATGTCCATGGTCAGGAAACCGTAACCATCTATTGATCAACGAGCTAGTCAACTAGAGGCTTACTAGGGACATGGTGTTGTCTATGTATCCACACATGTATCTGAGTTTCCTATCAATACAATTCTAGCATGGATAATAAACGATTATCATGAACAAGGAAATATAATAATAATCAATTTATTATTGCCTCTAGGGCATATTTCCAACACCTTAACCAATCCCGTCACACGTGATTCTAACCGTACGATCCTCGAGTTCAAAGAAGTTGAGGACAACAACTTGCTTAGACTTCAGGCCACTTTCAATCACAAATTCTTCCAACCTTTCTGCACATACAGCCGCCCATCAATGCCTACATGATACTTGGCTGGTTTTAGGTGTTCATTGCCAAGAACAACTTGGAGAATTCTCTTCTTCTTCAGCTGGAGATACCTAACAGCTCATTGGGGAATTTTTTGCAAAAAATAATAAAAATGTTTGAGAACGATACTAGCAGTACAATTCTCATACTGTGCACAGAGCTGTAAAAACCTACACACAGTACAAACACGAGCTAGATGAAGTGCACAACAGTCCAACAAGCGGTACAGATAAAACGCAATTTAATATGCAGTACCGAACTTGCAAATATGCAGTACGCTTCGAACTATCATGCAGTTCTTGAGACTACCTGCATGTAGTACACACCGTACAAGTGGGGAAAATTCTAGAAACTATTAGTGCTCATCTAGTATCTAAGCAGTTCACATATTGTAACCATGCAAAATAACAACATGAGCTCCATGCACACAAGCAAAAAAAATAAAATCAAGATATAAGTACAAAGTGCAGTACACTTCAATAAAACACAATAAGTGCGTTCCTAAAAAACTACAAGTTCAGACTAGTATGGAATTATACAAAAAATATAGAAAACACAAAGAAAAAAATAAGATCAAGCGAAAAATACCATCTTGTAGTGAGTCTCCACATCTGTTGGCATAAGCTGATGCACAAAAGGACTTGTGCGGCCAAGGCCATGGTGAAGCAGGGCGGAATAGAACAAAGAAACGTTGATGTGGCCCATATCCAATCATTCCGTGAATACTGTGCCATATGCAAGCTGCTCCACTCGCCCAGCTCGGCACAATACCTTCCCCCGATGACGAGCACGACGGGCCTACAAGCAAGCTGAGCAATTGCAGTGTGTCGGCACACCACAACCATGGCCGCAGCAGGAGACATTCATGCAGGGGCCTAGAGCCATCGCAACAAAAACCTAGAAAAGGAAAATAATAAAGAGAGGCTGGTGAAAGGAGAGAAGTTGCGGCCAGAGGAGAAATGAACTGCAAAGGAAGGGTAGAAATTAGCCTACATTTATAGAAGAGGAATGCAAAAAGGTCGAAACTAAAAATTAAAGGGGAGTTAATGAAAATTATGTTATCAAGAATAAAGGACAATCAATAAAGGCTTATGCTATAGAAGAAAAAGGAACAAAAAAAAGAAGGTGTACTTTGACTGCAGCAATTCCCACGAACTAACCGCAGATCATTAAATAATAATGCTCTAAAAAATTATAATCCAGAGACAATTTTATGTGTGCAGTTCTCCAAAGTCTTACCAGGAAGTTCACTATATGTGTGCATGAAGTGCAGTACATGCTCAAAATGAAGCACAAGACAAGCACTTTCGCGCAGTGCACAAAGTAGAATTAGTGCACCTGATGTAGTCCTTAAATGTAAGTCATGCAGTCCACAGCATTGGCATAACCAATCACAACTTTGGCATAAGGAAGGATGCACACAGTGCAAAATGTGTACACCTTCAGCACAGGACTATGAAGAATGTTGTGCACATAGAGGCAGCAAAGCAGTGCACACCCGTACACTAGAAAAAAGGATATGTAAGAGGAAAACAATAAAGAAAAATGCTACCCATGCAGTGCACAAAAATGTAGCGCAAACATGTGTAGTACCGAATGCGTGCACACGTAGTACAGAACCCTGATCAATGCAGTGCACGGATGATTTACTAAAGAAGTGCACACCCCAACATTGGAAAAAAATACTTAAAGAGAGTAAAATACAAAGAAAAAATGAACCACCCAGGTGCAACTGGCCCCAGCCAGTCTCGTAATAGGTCTGCACCCACAGAAGGCGAGTCGTTCTGAGTCACAATGCATGGGGCCGGCCACACATGGGCCCACAGGTCATCAGAGAGCATAGAGCAGCGAGCGCCGTGTATAAACGCCCAAATAAGTAACCAGTGGAGTTCAATACAGTGGCCTTGCTAGCTCTTATAAACAGGTCGGACGCGCCTTCAGCGGGCGAGGTGGGACTAAACGTTAGGCTGCACACAATGCACCGGGAACCAGACGTGCTCACACGCCGACTTGGGCCCAATGCGTCTTCACTACCCGAACACAGGCCCAACAAGGCCCACTAAAAAACAATAAGTTCAAAAATAAAACATCAAAGAAAAATGAGAAACATATTTTAAATGAATAACAAAAAAATGTGCGTGGGCACTGCCCGAAGTCAACGTACAAATGCAATTCGCGACGTACAACAATGAAGTTCTCCACGTGGAAGCACGGAGTATTCTTTTTTTCTGAAATGCAGTTCCCTTTACACTGCAATGCACTATGGCTAAAATGAAGAATGCAGCCCTGTTACTTAAGCAAAGCAGTCCGACACCCCTACCCACACTACCCTCCATCCACACAAAAAGTTGTATTACCATCAAAAAAAAGAGAAAAAAGAAAAAACTCCATCAAAAAACTAAACGTGCGTACATCTGGGTGAATCCTAATCCGATATAATTCAATGTACGAAGAATAAATTTCGCTTCAATGTAGTACACTATGTGGACATATGCAGTTCTGTTCTGATAACAAAGAAGTGCACTTACTTGGAAAATTCACCAAAAACACAATCATCACATTTTCTGACAGTTGCGTCAATACCTTGAACTAGTCATGAAAAAAGAGGTGACGACGTTCCGGATTTCCAATGCACTAACAGAGCCTTCTCATAGCAGAACCTCTCTGCAGTTGCCACGTAACTTAAAACAAAACCCCACCACGCTACCACCCCGCTCCACCTCTCCCACGTCTTGTCAAGGAGAGCAGAGGAGAAAACACAACTGCTTCGTCCCCCAAAAAACCCCATTGCATCTTCTTCTCCACACTTCCTCTCTCTCTCCAGAACAAACACGAGAGAGCAGAGGAGAGTCATGGCGGATGCACCTCTCTCCAAGCAGCGCCGCAGATACACCAGGGAGCTCCACGACATCGACCTCCACGGCAACCACAAGCTCCACGTCGTTTGCACAAGCAGGGGTAAAGACGTGGACAAAATGATGTCCACGCTCAGGAGGAAGCTCGGCGGAATGTCGTCAAACTAGTCGGCGTTGATGTTGAGTAAACGCACTACGTGAAACCACAGTGGGAAGCAGTGCTCCAGCTATGTGTAGAAAAATAATGCCTTGTCTACCACATCACTTCATCTAAAGATAGGTCAGAATAACTATCAATCTATACTATTGCTTGTCAGTATTGATTTTAAATTTTCTTCACCGCAATTGTCAATATATTCAAACTTTGTTTCTCATTTTTGAAAAGCATGGCATATGAATTCATTGACAGTTTTCATCTGGCTCCATGTATGTCACTCATGTGTTCAATTCTTGAATTATATGATCTAGCAATACACGCAGTTTTATTTTGTTCTACCAAATACAAACTATTTGACTGAACAATACAAAACTGCAACATTACTATATGAAACATGTATGAAATTTAGTTCAAGAAGACAAGCATGCACAAAACATGCATTGTTTATGAAATATATTATCAGATTTACTAGTTATGCTGAACAAAGTATTAGCAACTACTCACTGCAACAGATTCAGATATTCATATTGCAATTCAGTTTTAGAAAAAACAAAAAAAACATTGGTAGTTCTAAGAAACAAATTCACTCTATACAAACATCTTCCAAGCCAATGGAACTAGACAGATTCCTCATGAATGGTGAGTACACCTTCGTCGGATTCGCCATTGGAGGAGACAAAAGCAAGCTGAAGCTATCTGGTTTGGATATCAACTCCGACAACTACATTGATATTCAGGTGGAATGGAGAGTCCCATACAATAAAAAGAAGTTTGACTCTTTGGCTGATGTCGGCAGGATGATAGACATTCACTACCATGACATGACGAAAAAAATTAACCGCAAGGAGGACCATACTCTGTGGGGATTTTGCCCGCTGCCAGAAAAGCTTATCAAGTATGCAGCAATAGATGCATTCGCAACATATGAGTCATGGAGAATCATCTACGATGTCATAATGGGACTGGACAGGGCAAAACGAGACAAAGAAGCAAAGAAGAAGAAGAACAAGGCAGCAATTCAACACAACAACTAGAAATAATCAGGGCTATGTCGTTTTAGAATTAACATCAAATTTTCTTTATGTTGTTTCCTTATGTATCGTCAGTTTGCTTGTGATCAATTGCTTTCGCTGAAATTAGTTTGTGTTAGAACCAGTATCCAAAAAACTTTGAAAAAATGTATATATGAACGAGAGGGGCTTGTGATCAATTGCTTTTTGTTGTCTGCATTAATATTTATAAGAAAGAATATAATCCGCAGACCATTGCAAACAAATGTGAACATAGTTCACATAACAAAATATAAGGCAGTTCACAAAGTGTATACATGAAGTGCTGTACATGCATAAATGCAGAACGAGAGGGGCTGCAACAACTTTCGTGCAGTGCACAACACACAGACTTGGTACGCGCAGTGCAGTACTCAATGTTGGTGCAAGCAATACAAATGACAACATTTGCCTGGTCTGGGTCGTTCCAGGCTCGGCCTCGCAGGGGGGTGGGGAGGGGGGTCAAGACCCCCTCCCCACCCCCCTACTCGGCCTCGCGCTAACGCATGCAGTGTGCTTGATTGACAGGCGCAGTGCGGACATTCCATTTTTCCAACAAAATAGGACGCACACAACCCCAGAGCCACACCCCTAAGATAGACAGGAAGGCGATGGGGTGTGACAAACTCGCCTACGCATGCGGCGCCGTGGCACGCCGCGTCGTCGCCTGCTCCGGCTCGTTCCAGGCTCGGCCTCGCAGGGGGGTGGGGAGGGAGGTC
>NC_041387.1:675079583-675136670 GCF_002162155.2 Triticum dicoccoides
ACCCCTCCTCCCCACCCCCCTGCTCGGCCTCGCGCTAATGCACACAGTGCGCTTGGTTGACAGGCGCAGTGCGGACATTCTATTTTTCTATTAAAATAGGACGCACGCAACCGGGGAGCCACACCCCTAAGATAGATAGGGAGGCGACGGGGTGTGATGGACTCGCGCTAACGCACGCAGTGCGTTATGTACACGGAATATAGGAGCAATACAAATCTATAGACAACTAAAAAATGGGGGGGCAACCACCCCCCTCCTACCTTACTGTACAAACAATAAAAAACCAACTGCAGGACGCATCTTTAGGAAAAGTAGTGCATTTGGTCGGGCAAAAGCAGTGCATTATCATGAAGCAATGCAGTTTTTGGGATACACACAGGAATACGGGGTCTGCGGTAAGTGCAAAAAAAACACAGGTGCAGCACAAACTTGTAGACAAAAATGTAGTGCTTTTTGTTGAACGAAGAAGTTCGGCATCACATGCGATGCAGTTTATGGGACACAAAGGATACATATAAGCGTGAAAAATGCCAGTTCACACAGAACATGGTCGTCAACAAAATAAAAATATACACAAATATATATATTGTATGAGTTATTTTTATAAAATACACATACACATACAAAAATCGTCCATATACACTGCTGCAAAAAGCACACGCAAAACATAAAAGTAGAAAAAAAAGTCTTTCTCATACATTATCTACCTTAGATAGCACACAATACACAACATGAACCCTAGTTCTTGTCCATACACAGGCTTTTACCCAGTAGATACAATGCCGAAATGACTGTTACTGCGTCTGCGAATGCGACAAGGAAGTAATCCCGAGGTCTGCAATTAGATCTCGTAGCTCAAGCAGCATGTCTTCATAACACAACATGTTCGAAGGATTGAACAGCAGCTGGAACATGGACTCCGCCTTCCAGTCTTCAACAGCAGGCTGAAAAAAGAAAATTAAATAAAAATGCAGACAAGTGATTAAAAAAAGGTTGTCATAAAGAACAAAAAGTGAAAAAGTAAAATAATAAAAAAAGTAACAAGAAAAAGAAGAAAACAAAGAAGGTGTTACGTCGGATTTGATAATTCTCTCAACTATACGTTGACCGTCATACAACTGCGTCAACCTCAGAACATAGATTCCGCACTCGTTTGTTCCCTGCGCTGGCACGACCGGGTAAGAGGGCTTCTCTGCCAATTTAACCCAGTCAGGGTGGTTCTTCGATTTATATATTTTTTCACCATAAATTGCCTTCAACAGCTGAGTCATCCTCCTCATCTGGCAAAAAAAAAGAAGCAGAAGGTAAAAATAACACACATCACAAATCAAGTTGCTATTCAGACAAACCAAAAAATACAAAAGTTGTTCTCAACGTCTAGACAGTCCCTCTTTTAAATGCACGCGAGGTCAGTTCCTTTTACCTTTTTTACATAGATTATGGGGGGGGTGAGAAAATGCAGTTCTATCGTGCATATGTTGCAGTGCACTACATAAACAAGTGTGGTTCTATGTGTGCTAACATTGCATGTGCAGTTTACAAAAAAATACAGTAGGAGAAACACAAAAAAGCTTTGCACTTGGCAAGAAAAAATGACATACCACTTCAGCGCAATCGGACTGGTAGTCAGTCCTGTGCCACTTTGTCGTGACATGAGGATGGCCAGTGTACTTCCTAGTGTCAGGGATATCAAACGTC
The DNA here is from genome assembly GCF_002162155.2 of Triticum dicoccoides. Classification (NCBI taxonomy): domain Eukaryota; kingdom Viridiplantae; phylum Streptophyta; class Magnoliopsida; order Poales; family Poaceae; genus Triticum; species Triticum dicoccoides. The sequence continues at coordinate 675,081,282 of NC_041387.1, forward strand.
TAGCGATGCTGGTTCATCATGTATAAGGAATAATGACCATCCTTGGAGCGCGGCATCATAATCTGTTCACATAAAAAATGAAATGAAAAGTTCTTTCGACATGTAGCACCAGGACCACTGTTCCAAAAATAACTATAAAAAGAAATGCAACAAACCAGAAAAATAAATGATGGAAAACAATGAACTTACCAGTTTTGCATCCAAGAGGTTTATCTCATCGCTCACAAAAACCTTGAACTGCTTAACTGCATCTTTCAAAACAAACGGGCTATGCACAACTGGCAACACGGGGTTTCCTCCATCATCTCTCTTAACAAATGCTTCCATTTGAAGAACATACTACACAAAAAAAGAACAAAAAAAGGACATGAAATAAAGAATAAACAATGCATGCACACATGGACATGAAAAAAACAGTACAATAGGAAAATATGACAGCACACGTTTAATGTGATAAATAAAGGTGAAAGTAGCACACATTCACCAGAATGATAAACTAAACCCAATTCAGGGTCTTGCTTCCAATACTTGATGACAAAATCCATGAGATTCGAATCCATTAAAGCTCCTTTGCCAAATGTGTTATAGATATAGTCAACAGTGTAAGTATCGACATCACCAAAAGGACTATTCAACATAAAGAACGTGTTCCTGCAGTAAACATACACAGATGGGATCAAAAAAAATAAAAACAGAACACACAAAAAGGATGAAGGGCACACACATAAAACTTACTCATTGTATTTGGTTACAAAATCTTTGTTGAGAACAAGATCCTTTATTTTCCTCGCCTCATCAATATATTTGAACCTCGGAGGCTTCAATTTCTCTATAGAGCATCTCAACTTAAAAGCCCTCTCACCTGCCCTCTTGTTTGAAAATACTTCAACCTCATCCATAGTAGGACGATTAATTGCTGCACTCCTAGTCCTAGTGACGCGTGGACACGGCATAACAAAATCATCATCATCAACATTAAATAATTCGTGTGGAGAGCTAGGTCGAGAGAGACTTCCACCATCAGGTCCAGACGCCACATTTGTGTTCAAACCATCTCCAGCAAAAAAAACAGAATTATCTGGAGATATTTCAATGATACAATCCTCCATAACCACCTCAGAACCCTGGGACTCAAACAGTGACGTACAACCTTCATGAAGCCCCCCATCAAAACCTAAAAACGTGTAGAAATAACATGGAAACACTCAACACAAAAAAAACAAAAAACATGTAATACATCTCATTAATATAAAAAATGCAGTTCACTAAAGAAATAGAATGCAGCCACTAGTCTACATCAATGCAGCCCACTAGTCTACATCAAAGCAGTACACTTGTCTACAGCAATGCAGCCCACTAGTATACAACAATGCAGCCCACTTGTATACAACAATGCAGCTCACTTTCCCAAAAAGTAAAAATGCATCTCACTAACACAACAAAATAAATATACACATCCATTCTAAATCACGAACTTAACTAAACAAACTAGTAAAAAAAAGCCCGTCAGAAGCGGAAGCAAGAAGTACACCAAAAATGAATAAAGGGAGGACAAAGAAGTTAACTAAAATAACCTTTATCTACAAAAATTAAAAGTGATTTTAAATCAAGGCAACACTTTCTCAATGTGAGCCAACTATAGAGTGTGGCCTTTCTGATATAGACAATGTGCTCCACCCCAAGCTGAGCAACTCGAACCCCATCCCAAGTCTGCAAGAATTGAAACATATAGAATCCACAATCATGCCTGCAATGAAAGAATAAAAAACATCAGTTTCACAAAATGAAGTAAAAAAAACTTGAGCGGTATGGTGGAGAGGGGTTGTACAGAACACACCCATTTGGCTGCAATGGGACAATGACATGTTTCAACACATCCATCAAGTGTAGGAGGATTTAGCGGCTCATCAGAACTTGAGCTTCCTGCTTTCCATGCACGCTTGATATTTTAACCATCCTCCTAAAAACCCGGATCGCATCAGGGCTGCCAGGTTTATTGAGCGAGTCAATAAATTCAAACCGCCTTTCTTTCACATTTAACGCAACTACACAATAATGTCCAACGCCATCCCTCATCTCTGGCGGATAAAAAGTTGTAAAAAGGACCTGTTGGAAGCACGAATAAATTAATAAAATTATTATAAGAAGAAGAAACAGAACACTATAAAAACAAACACACAAAATATAGTTTCCGACACATAAAAACGTTACTCACTATGTGCTTTTTATCAAATCACACCTCTGCTTTTGAAGAGAACATCATTTTAGCACTCCTACCTACAGTACCATCATTCCAAATATTTGTCTGCCAAAACAAAACCAAAAATCAAATAGTTCTCAAGCAAACAGGTCGTCGCACGAAATTATAAAAGAAAATAAAAAAATAAAACAAAAATTTCTGCATTCTTACACAAATATGGTACGGGACAACCATTGTCGGAGATCCCTTAAACTTATCTACCAGCAAAGAAACCCCAAGATCTAGAAGGCTTGTAGTGAGCATCCCTTTATCCCAAAAGGATTGACCAACTTCGCCAATGGTAATATCAGCCACCTCAGTTTTAAAAGCAATCATGTCCTTGAATTTTTCATGAAAAACTGAAACATAAGATACTAAAAAAAATATCAACAAATAGAAAGGGGTAAATACCAAATTTAGAAAATACATATGAACAAAACAATTTCTAAAAAACCATACTTCTTCTTCTTGTCCTTCCGAACCCTCATAACAGCAGCGTACAACTCATTGTATCTTTTCAGAAGAGCTAGATCAATGCTCGATGGTGTCACAACAGGAAGTTCGTCATCTGTAATAAAAAGATGAAGTTCACTTATGCAAAAGATGTAGTTCAAGTATTAAGATAAGGAAATTCTGCTAGCTATTTTGAAAATCATAAATAGAAGATCAAGTTTCACTTATTATTAAACATCTAATACAGATACCATACTAATGAAACAAAATGAATGAGAAAAACTTCAACTGCATTGTTCGAAACAAAACTCTTGCCTTTAGTGTCAGAGTCTTCAGGCTTTTGTTCTTCAGAGCTGACCAAAACATTTTCTTGGCTAGGTTGCGATGAATCCACCACAACCTCACTGGTCTGCCCTTCTGCAGCAACATCAGCATTCTCTGGATTTACAACAGTTTGGTCAACAGCAACGTCCTTAGATATTTCAGCTACATGAGGCTCCACTCTCGATACTTCAGGAACATTGTTGGCCGCCAAACAAACAGGGGAAGCAACAACACTAACATCAGGGACGACATTCTCCAGCAGCTTTTCAATGATAAAATCGGAATCTTCATGCCGACTAGGGGAAATAGCATCATGGGATTCTTGAGCTATAGAAGCATCTGCTAAGTCGACGGCAATCAATGCAGAAGCATCAACACTGCCACCACCGTCAACAGCACAACCGCCCTAATTCATATCAACATGAACTTCCACGTTTTCTTGTCCAGGCTGTGGAAAGTTTAAAAAACAAACAATAGCACAAATGAGCGTGGGGATAATTAACACAACAACACACAAGACACTTATGTCAAAGACTGCTGACAACATACACAGAACAACTGCAGTCCACATATGCAAATCAACTGCAACCCACGTGTGACAAATAAACTACAACTTCAACCCACATATACGTAATAAAATAACTGCAGTTCACTTTGTCAAACGCTGCAGTTCACTTTGTCAAACGCTGCAGTTCGGTTATGTTAAATACTAAAGCTTACGTGTGTAAAACACTACAGACCACACATGCGAAAAGAACTACAGTTCACTTCTGTCAAAGAATGAAGCTCACACATGTAAAACTATTGCAGCTAACATATGTAATTGAAAATGCATATGAGTGAACATAACAGCGTACATCAAGTTTATAACAACAACAAAAAAATAGATTACAACCCACTAACAGAATAAGTAATACAACTATACCTTATCACCTACAACATCCGGAGGGGACGATGCATCAGCCAAGACCCCATCCTTTCCATAGCCATCGTAGGACTCTTTGTGCACATCACAAGCAGCAACACCAGTCTACGGGCATAGAGCAAACCAAAAATGAAAATAAGATCGTAACAACCAAAAAAGAAAAAACTTCAACTATGCACAAGCAGTACACACTTTACAACCGTGAAGTACACAAAAATACAATAAAATGGAAACCAAACAAATGCAAGTTCAAGAAGAGGGACGCATGGCAGAACAAACATGGCAGAAGTACTTGTACCTGACCAACTCCATCGTTCCATCGACACCAGAAGATTCCACTCCATCCTATCATAAAAAACAAAAATAGTGAGGAGAAGTCAACATAATACACAAAAGAGGTTCAAAGCCACAAAAAACCTAGAACAACATTATCAGCGCCAACGCCAGCATCCTTATGGTTCATTTCATCCAAAATATGCCCAGCATCCATCTCATACCGACCGCATTTTTCCTGCTGTGAATGGCTCAATTGAGCATACGAAGACCGAACATTCATCACTGCAATCTTCAGGCTTTCAATCACGCCACAATCAAAATTGTGAGCAGCAATAATATCTTCATCTCGTGGGCCATGGCCATCAGGGAAAAAACCAGCAGCTGTCCTCAACCTGTCACCAAAGGTTTGCAAATCTTCAGTCAACTTCAAAACCTTCAGAAGAAGCTCATCAATCTCCTCGTGTTTTTTGCCGCCAACAAATGTCTGTTTAGAAGAGCTTGTACTATCAAACATCTGTCAATCCATGAAACCACGAGTACGCGGCACCTCATCATCACAGGAAGGAAGCTGGCTACAGATTGGCTCATAAAACCTAGCATGAGTGCTTGGCCCCGCATCAGAGCTGCTGTGTAAAACTATAACATGACGGTTGTACACAATATCACCTGATGCCTTCCACTGCAAAAAAAGACAATAGGCAAAGAGAAGTACACATGTGAGTACTAGAAAAGTTCAGATTTACAATGGCTGCACCTTTAAAAATAAATCTGATATTAAAGAATCAGATGCACTAAGCGGCAGCTTCCCAAATTTGTAAGTTTCCAAGTAAATCTTTCCCTTCACAAGCACATCCTCATTGTACAACTTCATCAGGTCCTTGGTCGTCAGGTATGACACACGTGGCGTCAACGTGTGCATGACTAAAAATTTGCAAAGCTTCAAGCAGTCAAGATACATAATGAGGGGGACAATGGCACAACCCTCTGCACAATTCTGCTTGCTGCCTTCTATTTGCCACCTCACCACAGCTGCCTGCAACTCATCAACAACAAGATGGCAAAAGTCCATCTGGGACATAGCCGCATAATCCATGTTCTCTACCATTGCAGCAACTCTACCCAAATGAACTGTAGGCTCGGGGCACAGCAAATTTTGGTAAAGTATGAGGAAGAACACCTTCACAGCAAGGTCAACAGTCACATGATCATCTTCCTCCACCAACACCTTCAACTTCTCAAGCAAGTCCTTGACACCTATACTTTTTGAACGGCCAAAGCCAAGCTCATCCTTGAGGGCAGTCAATGAGTCATCATGGCTGTTGGCGGCAGGCATGGGTGCAGTGTGACAACCCATAGGCAAATCAAAAATGTGATGAACTACATCACGATTGATTCGAAGAACCCTGCCATTCCCAAAGTCCATTATCATGGTGGCAGGGTCAATCACTCCCATCAAATAGCACATAAGAATGCGCGACACATTTTTCTTTACTGTCAGTTCAAAGACAACACCGATCTAGCTAGCATCCCAAACACGACTACAGTGTGCCTCTTTCAACAAAGAAGCAGCCTTGCAAACAGTGAGAAGAGACAAACGTACGGTCTTGTTAAATCGAGAATCATCTCCCTCAGCATCATCTTTAGTTGCATTGCTCTTGTTAGACTTCTTCCTTTGTGTAAAGGGAAATGCAATCCACATTACAAGACTAGCCATAAAAAGAGATAGAGAAAACACAGATAGAATAACAATGAAGGAAACAAATGCAGTCCACTTCAACAAACCTTTGGAGCAACATCCACATCCTCGCCAGAGTCACCACCAACATCTTCATCGACATCATCACGGGATGAACCACAGTCTTTGCGTCTAACAGTATGAACATCCCTCACAAAATCAGCAAGCACAAAGTCGTCATCATCAGAGTTGGGACCTTCAGTGACATGTAGTCGCTTGCGCTGAGGATCATCGTTTCCACCAGCTTCAGCAGTTCTCTTGCCAACATTCTTCTTCATGCCAGAAACACATGGACTCCGCCGAGGTGTACCACCTTCCTCAGCAACACTACTCAGCCTCTTCTTCTGCAAAGAAGGCTGCTTCACCTTGGCAAATTTGGCACCCTTGCCACCATCTGCAGCTCTCCTCTGCTTCTCATTCTCCGCAAACTCTTTTGAGTCACTTTCAAACCTCAACTTCTTCTTGCTTTGCTTCAACTCATATTCACAAAGTTCTTCAGAGACAATCCAATCCTATGTAACTTCCTCTGTACCATCAACAGGCTGCGACTGTGTTTCAGACAAGACGGGACGTCTCTGGTCAAAGCTCACAACAACATTACCCTCTGCAAAATAATGGTCAATCAATTGAGTAACCTCCTCAAACCCAGGCGCCCGAGCACAGAAAACAGACGTTGCGTCAAAATGAAGTTTGACTATGGTCGTTAAAAAGTGCACAAAAAGAACAAATGCAGTACACTTAGACATATAAATGCAGTGCTCCAACCAAAAGCTCAAAATAAAAAATAATGCATTGTACAAAAAACTTGAATAAAACAACAATGCAGTTCACACATACATATAGTGCAGTTCACATATACAAATAAATGCAGTGCTACATACACTAACTTCATGTTTGTTTCCAACAAAATGTCAGACTAGATACAGCAAGGCAACGCCAATTTGTACAACATCAAGTAACCAGCATACACAAAAATAAACAAATCAATCACATACTAGAAGGAGGGGCCACACTTATGGGAGAAGATTCAATCGGCGAATTCACTTGATGTCCTCCCTCGACACCATGATCCTTACCACCAGGACAACGAGAGCCAATTGGTGTATCATTATGAGCACTGCAATCACCTACTGGATTCAAAAAGAACTAGAAAATAGAAATTACAAAACATTACATGACAAAATAATGCAAACGAACGCTGACAACTAACAGAGCATAAACCAATATGCAGGATGAATTAGGAAACTAGATAAACATCAAACAAAATAAACAAAGCCTAAAATAAGCACTCCACATACCCTGAACTCCTCCTCCCACTCTGCTCGGCGAAGACATGGCGTTTGCCTGCAGCACAAGGACGAAGTGACAGATATAAGCAACAAAATCGGCAAAAATCTCATGAAACCCTAGATCCACCTTGCTACACACGATTATCGACTTCAAAACAAGATAAAATCGACTGCCTACGGAAAAATTACACAAGCAAAAATAGCAACAGCAACTACGAGAATCACAAAACAATATGAGGGGACGATTAAGACCGAGGCCAAGCGGAACGTACCACAAAAAAGGGTGTGGCGACGGCGACGGGGAGAGGGGAGGGGGGCAGCAACGGGAACGGACAGGAAAGGGCTGCTGGAGCGCAGCGGCAAGGGCTTGCGGAGCGGACGGCGATGCAGAATGCAGGAATAAGGACCTTTTGAGGGCGGCAGTTCCTCAGGCGACAGCGGTTGCTGCGGGCGACGATGGTTTTGCTCAAGGGAGAGATGACTTGGGAGAAACTGCAAGAGAGGAGAGGGGATTGTTCTTGGTCTCTCTTCCTGTCAGCGGAGCGGTAAACGATCACATAAAACGGGCCGACCCAAAAAACGACCCGGCTAAAATAAGACAGACTACATCAAAATGCACATGATGCAGTTCTCTATGAAGAATAATGAAGTTCAGACGGTAAAACAAAATAAAATAAATACAGTTCATAAAAAAAGTTAAAATCAAAAACAACACGCGTGTTAAGAAAATGCATCAGAAAAAAAGTCTATCTTCAACTAAGTGCCACACCCAAAAAAAGGGGGGCACCCCCCCCCACCCTCCCCTACCATTCCCGTACCAGGGACTGCAGTAAGTACATGCAAAAAACAGATGCAGTACGCAGCACTACAAAAATGCAATTCATTTCGTTACACGATGTAGTACGGTATAGCAATCCAGTTTCGGATTACCTGCATGAATATATACATGGTATAGAACACAGCGAAAAACTCGTAAAATTGCAGAATACATTGTACTTTTTTCAGGGGCTGCAACAAAGACACACAAAAAATGGTGAAGTACGCATCTGTAGACAAATTGCAGTTCTGTATTGTAGACGATGCAGTGTAGAACTATAACCAATGCAGTTTCATTATCTCGCAGGATTTATATAAACATGACAAATGGCCGTTCGCACAGAAAAGTGGTGGTTAAAAAAATTACTAATTAAAAATAAAATAAAATCACGTTAAAAAAACCGAGTTCGCATACAACTACCCAATCGGAGCGGTTCCACCGCCACAAGAGCCCACGATCACAGACGCGACACCAACCCACGATCTGCACAACTCCATCGTCAGCGAGATCGTGTAGTTCATCCGATGCGGCCATCCCACCCCGCACCCTCCCCTTAAATTCAGACCCCTACCAAAGGCCTTCTCATCCACAACAACACAAGTATCCATTGTGCTGCCACCAAATCGGTCCATCACATCGATATCCATGCAAAAACACCAAGCCATACTACCGGCGATGGCGTTCGCCGACGAGTGCAAGGGCATGGAGGCCCACGACAACACCAAGTTGAACGTCATCCACACCAATGACAAGAAGCAGATGGTGATCTCCCTCGCGTAGTACGAGCGTCACCTCAGCCTCCAGCGCCACAAGATCGTCGGCATTGATCTTGAGTAGAACAACGAGCCTGAAGCGACGCAGAAACCTGCCCTCTACCAACTCTCCATCGGCAAGAATCACCCGGTGCTGCTCTTCCAACTGAGCGCCGCTGAAAGGTGCACCATCTTTGACAACTTCCTCGCAGACCCCAGGTACACCTTTGCAGGCTTCTCCATCGATGATGACAAAACCAGGCTAGAGCACGTCAATGTAGAGGTTGCCAACTTCGTCGACATCCAAAAGGAGTGGAGGGTGCCCGAGGCAACCAAGGAGTTGGCTTCTGCACTGACACATCCTCATCCCTAGCAAACGAGAACGCCCTCGGGTACAAAGCTTCAAGCGGCTGCTTGCTCCACTGATCTTTCCAAAACAAGGCCGAAACCCCGTCACCGATGCTGATCTCCGTCACACCCCTGAAAGTGTCAGAAAGCTGCATGAGGTCTCGCCACCAGTAGGAGCCACACGATTCGGATGCATGCGGTACATCGCCAGGATAGTATGAACTCCATATCAGCTTAACCCACGGCACATCTAGTTTGTTATAAAACTTGAATAGTTGTTTGAGCAGCAGAGCTTGATTCTGAATTTTAAGATCCATGATCCCAAGGCCCCCAACAGCCTTAGGCCGGCAAACAAGCTCCCAGGCGGCCAGAGAGGTGTTTTACATCCCATCCTCCGTGTGCTTGCTCCAGAAGCATTGTCTACGGATTTTATCCAGGTGCTCCATGATTTTGGGAGGGATTCTAATTGAGTACATGGCATACACCATAAGCGATGAGACGACCGAGTTGACATAAGTGAGTTTTGACCCATAGTCAAGGAGATTGGCAGCCACTGAAACTCTTCTCTCTACAAACGCCACAAGGGGCATGAAATCCAGTACAGTAGGTTTAGTAGTCCCGAGGGGGAGTCCTAAGTACGTGAACGGCATTGTCCCCACAACGCACCCGAACATATCAGCGAAAGCCAGAGCCTCTGCGGGCGTAACATTAATCGGAATCAAGGTAGATTTTTGAAAGTTGAGTCTCATCCCAATGCAGGCCGCATAATCCAGTAGAAGTGTTTTCAGAGTCTGAACCTGCTCCTTTTCAGCTGGGAGGAAGACAATTGTGTCGTCCGCATACTGGATTACGGGGTAATCACTTTCCGCGGACGGAATTGGTTTCTGCAGGGACCCCTCACGGAAGGCGTGGTTAATAGCAGCTTGTAGCAGATCAGCCGCTAACACAAAGATAAGCGGAGAGAGAGGGTTCTCTTGCCATACTCCACGTTTGCAAGTGAATTGTCTTCCTGGCGTGCCATTGAGCAACACAGAAGATTTCCTGGATTTAAAGATGCATTCAATCCAGTTGAGCCATTTCTCTTGGAAGCCCATCGCGCGCATGATTTCAATCATGGGGGCATGCTCAATGGTATCGAACGCCTTAGCGAAATCGAGTTTCAGCAACAGCACCTTTCTTCCCGACGCCTGGCATTGGTGAGTGTACTCGAACGCCCACGCCAAGCAATCTTGGATCGACCTGCACTTGAGAAACCCGTACTGATTGGTATGTATAATGAGCAGTATGATTCTCTGTAGGCGATTCGCAAGCAGCTTGGTAATAATTTTCAGGCAACAGTTCAACAGAGTAATTGGCCTATAATCATTTACTGTTTCTGGGGATTGACATTTAGGAACCAGCGTGATGAACCCGCTGTTGATGCTCTCCAGGTCCAGCACCCCCTCATAAAAAGTCCATCACAAGCTTGTAGAAATCATGTTTTATAATGTTCCAACACGACTTCAAGAAACAGCCATTGAAACCATCCGGCCCCGGCGCTCGGTCCGCGGGCATTTCCCTGACCACTTGGTCAATTTCCTCCGTGGTGAAAGGCACAGTCAGAACATCAAGTCCCTCCACTTTCTTGATGGTACGACGTAGATTGAAACGCATGTTAGGGGGGTCAGAAGAGACCAGACGCTGTTTATAGGATGAAAATAGCACGGATTCTTTACCCACATGGTCCTCAATCCGCGTGCCATCCTCAAGTTTAAGTGTTGAAATGGAGTTCCTGCGATATCTCTCTGTGGCTACAGCATGAAAGAATTTCGTGTTACCATCCCCAACTTGAAACCTCCTAACTGTACATCTTTTCTGCCAGTACATACGTTTATATTCCAGTAGCCTGAGAAGATGTGCCTTAAGGATAATTCTGAAATTGGTTTCAGGAATGGTAAGTGCTCTCTGTTCCTCAAGTGTATCTAACTTCAGAAGAGTTTCATTGGAATTATCAATAAGAATGGATAATTTTGATATTTTCTTACTCCAAGACTTCAGAGCATAACGCAACTTCTTCAGTTTTTTGCAGAGCAAAGCAGCCGAATTAGCCGCATGACAAGGTTGGCTCCAAGAACGTTGCACCACCTCATGGAATCCTGAGTGCTGCACCTAGTAGTTTTCAAAGCGAAACACTTTGCTTTTGGGGATACAGTATCAATGCCAATGACACAGGGGATGAGATCTGACACGGGTTTGCCCAAAGGAGTTACAGTGGTGTTAGGGTAAGAGGATGTCCAGTGTACCGAAGAAAAGAACCAATCTAATTGCACGAGCAAAGGATCGTCTTGCATGTTACTCCATGTGTATGCCCTGCCCTTGATGGGTAATTAAACTAACGACTGGGTACGGATAAAATCATTGAAGGTCATCATATCATTGGCATTACGACCCGGCCTACTTCTGTTATCAGGCGCGCGATAGTAATTGAAATCACCAACCAGGATCCAGTCGTCAGACGCTGGAATGTGCACGCTGAATAGCCAGGCCGTGAAGTTAGAACGATTAATGCCATCGCAGGGCCCATAAATATTCATAAGATTCCAAACAGCATTAGAGTGCAGAGATGTGAATTTAATCCCAAGGGCAAAGGATTCCTCAAGAAAACCCAAACCAGAAAAGACATACGAATTCCAAGCAGTAAATAAACCGCCCGAGGCCCCATCAGAGGGAATGAATGCAAACATATCAAGACGCTTAGGGCAAATAGATTTAACAAAAGGCCGGTCAAACATCATCCACTTAGTCTCTTGCAAACACAAAATATCACAGCCACTAGTATCAATAGCATTAAGGATAGCTAGGTGTTTTTGTCCGAATTTATTCCACGAACATTCCAGCAGAGGATATTCCACCTCCTAGTTTGTGGCATCTTTGGGAGGGGGTTCGTCAATCATGGACATCACTTCGGGACCCCAAGATTGTGTAATAGTCCAAGAAACGGGCCAGAATCGGCCCAAGCTGCAAGTCTTGACGACCAACACGTAAGCACACCTTGGGTTTCGACAACCATGGAAATCGCTTTGGGACCCCAAAACAGTGAGTAAAACTCCATGCAACATGTCAGAATTGACAAAACCGTGAGTGTTGATGACCGACAAGTAGACGCACCATGGGGTTTGTCAATCGTGAAAATCACTTCGGGGCCTCAAAACTGAGTAATAGTCCAAGAAACGAACCAGAATCGGCCCAAACTTCAAGTCTTGACGACCAACACGTAAGCGCACCTTAGGGTTGAAAAACTAGGGAAATTGTTTCTAGACTCCAACACGGTGAGTAATAGTCCACGAAACGGGTTAGAATTGGCGAAAACTGTGAGTGTTGATGACGGACATGTAAAGGCTCCCCGGGTATCGTCAATCGTGGAAATCGCTTTAGGACCCCAAACGGTGAGTAATAGTGCATGAAATGGACCAGAATCAGCCATAATTGTGAGTGTTGATGACCGACACATAAACGCACCCCGGGGTTCATAAATCATGGAAATCACTTCGGGACCCAAAAACTGAGTAATACTCCAAGAAACGGGCCAGTATCGGCCCAAACTGCGAGTCTTGACGACCAACACGTAAGCATATCTTGGTGTTCGACAACCATGGAAACTGCTTTGGGACCCCAAAACGGTGAGTAATAGTCCATGAAAGAGCCCAGAGTCGGACAAATATAGGATTATAGATGAACAATACATAAACGAACCCGGGTTCGTCAATCATAGAAATCGCTCACGGACCTGAAATCAGTGAGTAATAGTCCATGAAACGGGCCAGAATTGGCCAAAACTGCAATTGTTGATGACTGACAAGTAAGCTCACCTAGGGGTACAACAACCATGGAAATCGTTTTGGGACCCAAAACAGTGAGTAATAGTCCATGAAACGGACCAGAATTGGCCAAAATTGTGAGTGTTGATGACCGACAGATAAACGCACCCCATGGTTCGTCAATCGTGGAAATCACTTTGGGACCCCAAAACAGAGTAATAGTCCATGAAACGGGCAAGAATCTTCCAAAATTACAAGTGTTGATGACCGACACGTAATCGCACCTTGGGGTTTGACAACAATGGAAATCGCTTCGGGACCCCAACATGGTGAATAATAGTCCACGAAATGGACCCGAATTTGCCAAAATTGTGAGTGTTGATGACCGACACGTAAATGCACCCCGGGGTTCGTCAATCATGGAAATCACTTCGGGACCCCAAAACTGAGTAATAGTCCAAGAAACGGGCCAGAATCGGCCCAAACTGCAAGTCTTGATGACCAACACGTAAACACACCTTGGGGTTCGACAACCATGGAAATCGCTTTGGGACCCCAAAATGGTGAGTAATAGTCCATGAAAGAGCCCAGAATCGGACAAACCTAGGATTATTGATGAACGATACGTAAACGCACCCCGGGGTTCCTCAACCATGGAAATCGCTTAGGGACCCCAAATAAGTGAGTAATAGTCCAAGAAACGGGCCAGAATTGGCCCAACCTGTGATTGTTGACGACTGACACGTAAACACACATTGGGGTCCGACAACCATGGAAATCGCTTTGGAACCTCAAACGGTGAGTAATAGTCCACAAAACGGATCAGAATCGACAAAAACCACGAGTGTTGATAACCGACACATAAGTGCACCTTGGGGTTCGACAACCATGGAAATCGCTTTGGGACCCCAAAACGGTGAGTAATAGTCCATGAAAGAGCCCAAAATCGGAAAAATCTAGGATTATTGATGAATACTACATAAACGCACCCGGGGTTCGTCAATCATGGAAATTACTCACGGACCCGAAATCAGTTAGTAATAGTCCATGAAAGGGGCCAATCGGCCAAACCTGCGATTATTGATGAGCGACACGTAAGCGCACCTGGGGTACAACAACCATGGAAATCGCTTTGGAACCGAAAACGATGAGTAATAGTCCATGAAATGGGTCAGAATCTAAAAAACGCGAGTGTTGATGATCGGCGCGTAAGCGCACCTTGAGGTTCAACAATTATGGAAATCGCTCCGGGACCGGATACGTCTCCAACGTACCTATAATTTTTTATTGTTCCATGCTATTATATTACCTATTTGGATGTTTATGGGCTTTACTTTACACTTTTATATCATTTTTGGGACTAACCTACAAACCGGAGGCCCAGCCCGAATTGCTGTTTTGTTGCCTATTTCACTGTTTCGCAGAAAAGGAATATCAAACGGATCCCAAACGGAATGAAACCTTCGTGAGCGATCTTTTTGGAACAAACACAATCTAGGAAACTTGGAGTGGACGTCAAGAAGCAGTCGAGGCAGTCACGAGAGTGGCCGGCACGCCCTAAGGTGTGGGCGCGCCCCCTGCCTCGTGGGCCCCTCGTGGTTCCCCTAACCTACCTCCTTCGCCTATATATATATATATATATATATATATATATATATATATATATATATATATATATATATATATATATATATATATATATATATATCTTCGTATCCTGAAACCATCCAGGAGCACCACGAAAAACTATTTCCACCATCGCAACCTTCTGTATCCGCGAGATCCCATCTTGGAGCCTTTGCATGCGCTCCGCCGAAGGGGGAATCGACCATGGAGGGCCTTTCCATCATCACCAAGGCCTCTCCGATGAGTTGTGAGTAGTTTACCACAGACCTTCGGGTCCATAGTTATTAGCTAGATGGCTTCTTCTCTCTCTTTGAATCTCAATACAAAGTTATCCTCGATCTTCTTGGAGATCTATTCGATGTAACTCTTTTTGCAGTGTGTTTGTCGAGATCCGATGAATTGTGGGTTTATGATCAAGTTTATCTATGAGAAGTATTTGTATCTCCTCTGAATTCTTTTATGTATGATTGGTTATCTTTGCAAGTCTCTTCGAAGTATTAGTTTGGTTTGGCCTACTAGTTTGATCTTTCTTGCAATGGGAGAAGTGCTTAGCTTTGGGTTCAATCTTGTGATATCCTTTCCCAGTGACAACAGGGGCAGCAAGGCACGTATTTTATTGTTGCCATCGAGGATAAAAAGATGGGGTTTATATCATATTGCTTGAGTTTATCCCTCTACATCATGTCATCTTGCTTAATGCGCTACTCTGTTCTTATGAACTTAATACTCTAGATGCAGGCAGGAGTCGATCGATGTGTGGAGTAATAGTAGTACATGCAGGCAGGAGTCGGTCTACTTGTTGTGGACGTGATGCCTATATACATGATCATGCCTAGATATTCTCATAACTATGCACTTTTCTATTAATTGCTCGACAGTAATTTGTTCATCCACCGTAATACTTATGCTATCTTGAGAGAAGCCACTAGTGAAACCTATGGCCCCTGGGTCTATTCTCTATCATATAAATTCCCAATCTACTTTATTTTTCAAGCTTTACTTTTCAATCTATATCATAAAAATACCAAAAATATTTATCTTATCATATTATCTCTATCAGATCTCACTTTCACAAGTGGTCGTGAAGGGATTAACAACCCCTTTATCGCGTTGGTTGCGAGGTTCTTGTTTGTTTGTATAGCCGCGTGGGACTTGGGAGGAGCCTCCTACTGGATTGATACCTTGGTTCTCAAAACTCAGGAAAATACTTACGCTACTTTGCTGCATCACCCTTTCCTCTTCAAGGAAAAAACCAATGCATGCTCAAGAGGTAGCAGGACCCTAAAATGGTGAGTAATAGTCCACGAAACGGGTCAGAATCGACAAAACCGCGAGTGTTCATGACTGACACGTAAACGCACCCTGGAGTTTGTCAATCGTCGAAATAACTTTGGGACCCTAAAACGGTGAGCAATAGTCCATGAAACTTACCTGAATTGGCCAAAATTGTGAGGGTTGATGACCGACACGTCAACGCACCCCGGGGCTCGTCACTCTTGGAAATCACTTCGGGACCTAGAAACTGAGTAATAGTCCAAGAAACGGGCCTGAATCGGCCCAAACTGCGAGTCTTGACGACCAACACGTAAGCACATCTTGGGGTTTGACAACCATGGAAATCGCTTTGGGACCCCATAATGGTGAGTAATAGTCCATGAAAGAGCCCAGAATCGGACAAATATGGGATTATTAATGAACAATACATAAACGCACCCGGGGTTCATCAATCATGGAAATAGCTCAGGGACCAGAAATCAGTGAGTAATAGTCCATGAAACGGGCCAGAATCGGCCAAAACTCCGATTGCTAATGACCGACACATAAGCGCACCTAGGGGTACAACAACCATGGAAAACGCTTTGGGACCCAAAATGGTGAGTAATAGTCGACCAAACGGACAAAAATTGGCCGAAATTGTGAGTGTTGATGACCAACAGATAAATGCATCCCATGGTTTGTCAATCGTGGAAATCACTTCGGGGCCCCAAAACTGAGTAATAGTCCATGAAACGGGCAAGAATCGTCCAAAACTACAAGTGTTGATGACCGACACGTAAGCGCACCTTGGGGTTTGACAACAATGGAAATCGCTTTGGGACCCCAATACGGTGAGTAATAGTCCACGAAACGGGGCAGAATTGGCCAAAACTGTGAGTATTGACGACGGACATGTAAACCGTCCATGGGGATCATCAATCGTGGAAATCGCTTTAGGACCCCAAAACGGTGACTAATAGTGCATGAAACGGACCGGAATCGGCCAAAATTGTGAGTGTTGATGACCGACAGGTAAATGCACCCCGGGCTCGTCAATCGTGGAAATCACTTCGGGACCCAAAAACTTAGTAATAGTCCAAGAAACAGGCCAGAATCGGCCCAAACTTCGAGTCCTGACGACCAACACGTAAGCACACCTTGGGGTTCAACAACCATGGAAATCGCTTTGGCACCCCAAAACAGTGAGTAATAGTCCATGAAAGAGCCCAGAATCGGACAAATCTAGTATTATTGATGAACAATACATAAGCGCACCTCAGGGTTCGTCAATTATGGAAATCGCTCGGGGACCCCAATTAAGTGAGTAATGGTCCATGAAACAGGCCAGAATCGTCCAAAACTGCAATTGTTCATGGCCGACACGTAAGCGCACCTAGGGGTACAAAAACCATGGAAATCGCTTTGGGGCCCAAAACGGTGAGTAATAGTGCACAAAATGGGTCAGAATCGACAAAAACCACGACTGTTGATGACTGACACGTAAGTGCACCTTGGGGTTCAACAACTACGGAAATCACTCCGGGACCCTAAAACGGTGAGTAATAGTCCACGAAACGTACCAGAATTAGCCAAAGTTGTGAGTGTTGATGACCGACACGTAAATGCACCCGAGGGTTCGTCAATCATGAAAATCACTTCGGGACCCCAAAAGTGAGTAATAGTCCAACAAATGGGCCAGAATCGGCCCAAACTGCGAGTCTTGACGACCAACACATAACGCACCTTGGGTTCAACAACTATGGAAATCGCTTCGGGGCCCCAAAACGGTAAGTAATAGTCCACGAAACGGGTCAGAATTAGCCAAAACTATGAGTGTTGATGACCGACGCGTAAACGCACCCCGGGGATCATCAATCATGGGACTTGCTCTATGACCCAAAAACGGTGAGTAATAGTCCATGAAGCATACAGAATTGGCCAAAATTGTGAGTGTTGATGACCGAGACGTTAATGCACACCGGGGATCGTCAATCGTGGAAATCACTTCGGGACCCTAAAACTGAGTAATAGTCCAAGAAACGGGCCAGAATCGACTCAAGTTGAAAGTCTTCACGACCAGAAAGTAAGCACACCTTGGGGTTCGACATCCATGGAAATCGCTTTGGGACCCCAAAACGGTGAGTAATAGTCCATTCAACATGTCAGAACTGACAAAACTGTGAGTGTTGATGACCGACACGTAGACGCACACCGGGGTTTGTCAATCGTGGAAATCACTTTGGGACCCCAAAACTGAGTAATAGTCCAAGAAACGGGCCAGAATCGGCCCAAACTGCAAGTCTTGACGACCAATACGTAAGCGCGCCTTAGGGTTCAACAACTATGGAAATCGCTTTGGGACCCCAGTATGGTGAGTAATAATCCACGAAACGGGTAAGAATTGGCCAAAACTGTGAGTGTTGACGACGGACATGTAAACGCACTCCGGGGATCGTCAATCGTGCAAATCGCTCTAGGACCCCAAAACGTGAGTAATAGTCCATGAAACGAACCAGAATCGGCCAAAATTGTGAGTGTTGATGACCGACATGTAAATGCACCCCGGAGTTCGTCAATCGTGGAAACCACTTCGGGACCCAAAAACTGAGTAATAGTCGAAGAAACGGGCTAGAATCGGCCCAAACTGCAAGTCTTGACGACCAACACGTAAGCACATCTTGGGGTTCGACACCCATGGAAATCGCTTTGGGACCCCAAAACGGTGAGTAATAGTCCATGAAAGATCCTAGAGTCAGACAAATATAGGATTATTGATGAACAATACATAAACGCACACGGGGTTCGTCAATCATGGAAATCGCTCAGGGACTCGAAATCAGTGAGTAATAGTCCATGAAATGGGCCAGAATCGGCCAAAACTGCGATTACTGATGACCGACACGTAAGCGCACCTAGGGGTACAACAACCATGGAAATCGCTTTGGGACCCAAAACGGTGAGTAATAGTCCGCGCAACGGACCAGAATTGGCCAAAATTGTGAGTGTTGATGACCGACAGATAAACGCACCCCATGGTTTGTCAATTGTGGAAATCACTTCGAGGCCCCAAAACTGAGTAATAATCCACGAAACGGGCATGAATCATCCAAAACTGCAAGTGTTGATGACCGAAACGTAATCGCACCTTGGGGTTTGACAACAATTGAAATCGCTTCGGGACCCCAAGACGGTGAGTAATAGTCCACGAAATGGGTTAGAATTGGCGAAAACTGTGAGTGTTTACGACGGACACATGTAAACGCTCCACGGGGATCGTCAATCGTGGAAATCACTTTAGAACCCCAAACGGTGAGTAATAGTGCATGAAATGGACCAGAATCGACAAAAATTGTGAGTGTTGATGACAAACACGTAAACGCACCCCAGGGCTCGTCAATCGTGCAAATCACTCCGGGACCCAAAAACTGAGTAATAGTCCAAGAAACAAGCTAGAATCGGCCCAAACTTTGAGTCTTGAGGACCAACACGTAAGCACACCTTGGGGTTCGACAACCATCTAAATATCTTTGGGACCCCAAAACGGTGAGTAATATTCCATGAAAGAGCCCAGAATCGGACGAATCTAGGATTATTGATAAACAATAGATAAACGCACCTCGGGGTTCGTCAATCATGGAAATCGCTCGGGGACCCCAAATCAGTGAGTAATAGTGCATGCACCAGGCCAGAATCAGCCAAAACAGCGATTGTTGGTGACCGACACATAAGCGCACCTAGGGGTACAACAACCATGGAAATTGCTTTGGGATCCAAAACGGTGAGTAATAGTCCATGAAATGGGTGAGAATCAACAAAAACGACGAGTGATGATAACCGACACGAAAGGGCGCGTTGGGGCTCAACAACTATGGAAATCACTTCGGGACCCAAAAACGTTCAGTAATAGTCCATGAAATGGGTCACAATTGGCCAAAACTGTGAGTGTTGATGACCGAGATGTAAACGCACCCCAGGGATCGTATATCATGGAAATCACTCCGGGACCCCAAAACGGTGAGTAATAATCCATGAAAGAGCCCAGAGTCGGACAAATATAGGATTATTGATGAACATTACTTAAATGCACATGGGTTTCGTCAATCATGGAAATCGCTTACGGACCCATAATCAATGAGTAATAGTCAATGAAACGGGCCAGAATCGGCCAAAACTGCGATTGCTGATGACCGACACGTAAGCTCACCTAGGGATACAACAACCATGGAAATTGCTTTGGGACCCAAAACGGTGAGTAATAGTCCACGAAATGGACCAGAATTGGCCAAAATTGTGAGTCTTGATGACCGACAGATAAACCCACCCCATGGTTCGTCAATCATGGAAATTACTTCGGGACCCGAAAACTGAGTAATAAGCCATGAAACGGGCAAGAATCTTCCAAAACTGCAAGTGTTTATTACCGACAGGTAATCGCACCTTGGGGTTTGACAACAATGGAAATCGCTTCGGGACCCCAAGACGGTGAGTAATAGTCCATGAAACGGGTTAGAATTCACAAAAACTGTGAGTGTTGACGACAGACATGTAAACGCCCCCCGGGGATCGTCAATCGTGGAAATCGCTTTAGGACCCCAAACGATGTGTAATAGTGCATGAAATGGACTAGAATCGGCCAAAATTGCGAGTGTTGATGAGCGACACGTAAGCGCACCCCGGGGCTCGTCTATCATGGAAAATACTTCGGGGCCCAAAAACTGAGTAGTAGTCCAAGAAAAGGGCCAGAA
This sequence comes from Triticum dicoccoides, assembly GCF_002162155.2. Lineage (NCBI taxonomy): Eukaryota > Viridiplantae > Streptophyta > Magnoliopsida > Poales > Poaceae > Triticum > Triticum dicoccoides. The sequence goes on from NC_041387.1 coordinate 675,101,865, forward strand.
TCGGCCAAAACTGTGAGTCTTGATGACCAACACTTAAGCACACCTTGAGGTTCGACCACCATGGAAATCGCTTTGGGACTCCAAAACGGTGATTAATAGTTCATGAAAGAGACAAGAATCGGACAAATCTAGGATTATTGATGAACAATACATAAACGCACCCGGGGTTCGTCAATCATGGAAATCGCTGAGGGACCCCAAATCAGTGTGTTTCCATGAAACCGGCCAGAATCGGCCAGAACTGTGATTGTTGATGACCGACACGTAAGCGCAGCTAGGGGTAGAACAACCATGAAAATCGCTTTGGGACCCAAAGACGGTGAGTAATAGACCACGAAATGGGTCAAAATCGACAAAAACCGCGAGTGTTGATGGCCGACACATAAGCGCACCTTTGGGTTCAACAACTATGGAAATTGCTCCGGGACCCTAAAACGGTGAGTAATAGTCCACGAAACGGACCAGAATTGGCCAAAATTGTGAGTGTTGATGATCGAGACGTAAACGCGCCCCGGGGTTCGTCAATCATGGAAATCACTTGGGACCCCAAAAGTGAGTAATAGTCCAAGAAACGGCCCATAATCGGCCCCAACTACAAGTCTTGACGACCAACACGTAATGCACCTTGGGGTTCACAACTATGGAAATCGCTTTGGGACCCCAAACCGGTGAGTAATAGTCCACAAAATGGGTCAGAATTGTCAAAAACTGTGAGTGTTGATGACCGACACGTAAACGCACCCCAGGGATCGTCAATCACGGAAATCGCTCCGGGACCCTAAAACAGTGAGTAATAGTCCACGAAACAGACGTGAATTGGCCAAAAATGTGAGTGTCGATGACTGACACGTAAACGCACTCCGGGGTTCGTCAATCATGGAAATCACTTCGGGACCCCAAAACTGAGTAATAGTCGAAGAAACGGGCCAGAATCGGCCCAAACTGCAAGTCATGATGACCAACACGTAAGCGCACCTTAGGGTTCAAAAACTACGGAAATTGCTTTGGGACCCCAAAACGGTGAGTAATAGTCCAGGAAATAGGTCAGAATTGGCGAAAACTGTGAGTGTTGGCGACGGACATGTAAACGCACCCCAGGGATCGTCAATTGTGGAAATCGCTTTAGGACCCCAAAACGTAAGTTATAGTGCATGAAACGGAACAAAATCGGCCAAAATTGTGAGTGTTGATGACCGACACGTAAACGCACTCCGGGATTCATCAATCATGGAAATCACTTCGGGAGCCCAAAACTGAGTAATAGTCCAAGAAACGGGCCAGAATCGGCCCAAACTGCAAGTCTTTACGACCAACACGTAAACACACCTTGGGGTTCGACAACCATGGAAATCGCTTTGGGACCCCAAAATGGTGAGTAATAGTCCATGAAAGAGCCCAGAATCGGACAAACCTAGGATTACTGATGAACGATACATAAACGCACCCCAGAGCTCAAGGACCCCAAACCAGTGAGTAATAGTCCACGAAACCGGCCAGAATCGGCCCAAACTTTGATTGTTGACGACCGACATGTAAACACACGTTGGGGTTCGACAGCCATGGAAATCGCTAAGGGACCCCAAACGGTGAGTAATAGAACACGAAATAGGATAGAATCAACAAAAACCACGAGTGTTGATGACCGACACGTAAGCGCAGCTTGAGGTTCAACAATTATGAAAATCGCTCCGGGACCCTGAAATGGTGAGTAATAGTCCAAGAAACGGGTCAGAATCGACAAAAACCGCGAGTGTTGATGACCGACACGTAAATGCACCGAGGGGTTCGTCAATCGTGGAAATCACTTCGGGACCCCACAACTGAGTAATGGTCCAAGAAACAGGCAGAATCGGCCCAAACCGCAAGTCTTGACGACCAACACATAACGCACCTTGAGGTTCAACAACTATGGAAATCGCTTAGGGACCCCAAAATGGTGAGTAATTGTCCATGAAACGGCACAGAATTGGCCAACATTGTGAGTCTTGATGACCGACACGTAAAGGCATCCCGGGGATCGACAATCGTCGAAATCGCCCTGGGACCCCAAAACGGTGAGTAATAGTCCATGAAACGGACCATAATTGGCCAAAATTGTGAATGTTGATGACTAACAGGTAAACGCACCCCATGGTTCGTCAGTCGTGGAAATCACTTCGGGACCCCCAAAACTGTGTAATAGTCCATGAAACGGGCCAGAATCGTCCAAAACTCCAAATGTTGATGACCGACACATAAGCGCACCTTGGGGTTAAAAAACAATGGAAATTGCTTCGGGAGCCCAAGACGGTGAGTAATAGTCCACGAAACAGGTTAGAATTGGCGAAAACTGTGAGTGTTGACGACGGACATGTAAACGCTCCCTAGGGATCGTCAATCATAGAAATAACTCTAGGACCCCAAAACGGTGAGTAATAGTGCATGAAACGACCAGAATAAACCAAAATTGTGAGAGTTGATGACCAACATCTAAACGCACCTCGGGGCTCATCAATCGTGGAAATCACCTCAGGACCCAAAATTTGAGTAGTAGTCCAAGAAACGGACCAGAATCGGCCCAGACTGCGAGTCTTGATGACCAACTCGTAAGCACACCTTGGGGTTCGACAACCATGGAAATCGCTTTGGGACCCTAAAACGGTGAGTAATAGTCCATGAAAGAGCCCAAAATCGGACAAATATAGGATTATTGATGAACAATACATAAACACACCCCAGGATTCGTCAATCATGGAAATCACTCGGGGACCCCAAATCAGTGAGTAATAGTCCATGAAACGGGCTAGAATCGTCCAAAACTGCGATTGTTGATGATCGATACGTAAGCGCACCTAGGGGTACAACAACCAAGGAAATCACTTCCGGACCCAAAACAGCGAGTAATAGTCGACGAAATTGGTTAGAATCGACAAAAACCGCGAGTGTTGATTACTGACACGTAAACGCACCCCAGGGTTCGTCAATCATGGAAATCACTTCGGGGCCCAAAAATTGAGTAATAGTCCATGAAACGGGTCATAATTGGCCAAAACTATGAGAGTTGATGACCGACACAAAAACGCACCTCGGGGATCGTCAATAGTGGAAATCGCTCCGGGACCCTAAAACGATGAGTAATAGTACACCAAACGGACCAGAATTAGCCAGAATTGTGAGTCTTGATGACCGACTCATAAACGCCCCCCGTGGTTTGTCAATCGTGGTAATCACTTCGGGACCCCAAAACTGTGTAAGTCCAAAAAATGGGCCAGAATCGGCCCAAACTACAAGTCCTTACGACCAACATGTCATTGCACCTTTGGGTTCAACAATTACGTAAATCGCTTCGGGACCCCAAAACGGTGTGTAATAGTCCACGAAACGGGTCAAAATAGGCCAAAACTATGAGTGTTGATGACCGACACGTAAACGGACCTCGGGGATTGCCAATCGTGAAAATCGCTCCGGGACACCAAAACGGTGAGTAATAGTCCACGAAATGGACCAGAATCAGCCTAAACTGCAAGTCTTGACGACCAACACGTAGACACACCTTGGGGTTTGACAACCATGGAAACCGCTTTGGGACCCAAAAACGGTTAGTAGTAGTCCAGGAAACGGTTCAGAATCGATAAAAACAGCGAGTGTTGATAACCGACACGTAAACGCACCCCGGGGTTTGCCAATCATGGAAATCACTTCGGGACCCCAACAGGGAGTAATAATCCATGAAACGGGTCAGAATCGGCCAAAACTGCGAGTGTTGATGACCCATACGTAAGCGCACCTTAGGGTTTGACAACTATGAAAATTGCTTCGGGACCCCAAGATGGTGAGTAATAGTCCACAAAACGGGTTAGAATTGGAGAAAACTATGAGTGTTGACGACATGTAGACGCTCCCCGGGATCGCCAATTGTGGAAATTGCTCTAGGACCCGAAAACGGTGAGTAATAGTGCATGTAACGGACCAGAAAATTGTGAGTGTTGATGACCGACACGTAAAATCGGCCAAAATCTTGGAAATCACTCCGGGACCCAAAAACTAATTAATAGTCCAAGAAACGGGCCAGAATCGGCCTATACTGCGAGTCTTGATGACCAACACGTAAGCACACCTTGGGGTTCGACAACCATGGAAATCGCTTGGGACCCCAAAACGGTGACTGATAGTCTATGAAAGAGCCCAGAATCGGATAAATCTAGGATTATTGATCAACAATACATAAACGCACCTGGGGTTCGTCAATCATCGAAATCGCTCGGGGACCCCAAATCAGTGAGTAATAGTCCATGAAACAGGCCAGAATCGGCCAAAACTGCGACTATTGAGGACCGACACGTAAGCGCACCTAGGGGTACAACAACCATGGAAATCGCTTTGGGACACAAAACGGTGAGTAATAGTCCATGAAATGGGTTAGAATCGACAAAAACCGCGAGTGTTGATGACCGACATGTAAGTGCAGGTTGGGGTTCAACAACTATGGAAATCGCTTTGGGACCCTAAAACGGTGAGTAATAGTCCACGAAACGGACCAGAATTGGCCAAAATTGTCAGTGTTGATGATCGACACATAAACGCGCCCCGGGGTTCGTCAATCGTGGAAATCACTTCGGGGCCCAAAATGTGAGTAATAGTCCAAGAAATGTGCCAGAATCGCCCAAACTGCAAGTCTTGACGACCAACACGTAATGCACCTTGGGGTTCAACAACTATGGAAATCGCTTCGGGACCCCAAAACGGAGAGTAATAGTCCACGAAACGGGTCAGAATTGTCCCAAACTATGAGTGTTGATGACCGACACTTAAGCGCACCTTGAGGTTCAACAATTATGGAAATCGCTCGGGACCCTAAAACGGTGGGTAATAGTCCACAAAACGGGTCAGAATCAACAAAAACTGCGAGTGTTGAAGACCGACACGTAAACGCACCCCGAGGTTCATCAATTGTGGAAATCACTTCGGGGCCCCAAAGGGAGTAATAGTCCAAGAAACGGGCAGAATCGTCCCAAACCGCAAGTCTTGACGACCAACACGTAACACACCTTGTGGTTCAACAACTATGAAAATCGCTTTGGGACCTAGAAACGTTGAGTAATAGTCCATGAGAAGGGTCAGAATTGGCCAAAATTGTGAGTGTTGATGACCGACACGTAACGCACCCCGAGGATTGTCAATCATGGAAATCGCTCCGGGACCTTAAAGCGGTGCATAATAGTCCACTAAACGGACCAGAATTGGCCAAAATTGTGAGTATTGATGACCGACACGTAAACGCACCCCGGGGTTCGTCAATCGTGGAAATCACTTTGGGACCCTAAAACTGAGTAATAGCCCAAAATACGGGCCAGAATCGGCCCAAACTGCAAGTCTTGACACCAATTCGTAAGCGCGCCTTTGGGTTCAACAACTATGGAAATCGCTTCGGGACCCCAAAATGGTGAGTAATAGTCCATGAAATGGGTCAGAATTGGCCAACATTGTGAGTGTTGATGACCGACACGTAAACGCACCCCGGGTATCATCAATCATGGAAATCGATCCGGGACCCCAAAACGATGAGTAATAGTCCATGAAACGGACCAGAATTGGCCAAAATTGTGAGTGTTGTTGACCGACAGGTAAACGCACCCCATGGTTCGTCAATCGTGGAAATCAATTCAGGACCCCAAAACTGAGTAATAGTCCACGAAACGGGCCAGAATCGTCCAGAACTGCAAGTGTTGATGACCGACACGTAAGCACACCTTGGGGTTTGACAACAATGGAAATCTCTTCGGGACACCAAGACGGTGAATAATAGTCCATGAAACAGGTTAGAATTGGCAAAAACTATGAGTGTTGATGACGGACATTTAAACGCTCCACGGGGATCGTCAATCGCGGAAATTGCTCTAGGACCCCAAAACGGTGAGTAATAGTGCATGAAACGGACCAGAATCGGCCAAAACTGTGAGTGTTGATGACCGACACGTAAACGGACCTCGGGGATTGCCAATCGTGAAAATCGCTCCGGGACACCAAAACGGTGAGTAATAGTCCACGAAACGGACCAGAATCGGTCCAAACTGCGAGTCTTGATGACCAACACATAAGCACTCCTTGGGGTTCGACAACCATGGAAATCGCTTTGGAACCCCAAAACGGTGAGTAATAGTCCGACAAATCTAGGATTATTGATGAACAATACATAAATGCACCTCGGGGTCCGACAATCATGGAAATTGCTCAGGGACCCCATATTAGTGAGTAATACTCCATGAAACAGGTCAGAATCGGCCAAAACTGTGATTGTTGATGACCGACACTTAAGCGCACCTAGGGGTACAACAACCATGCAAATCGCTTTGGGACACAAAATGGTGAGTAATAGTCCACGAAATGGGTCAGAATCGACAAAAAACCCTAGTGTTGATGACCGACACATAAGCGCACCTTAGGGTTGAACAACTACGGAAATCACTCCAGGACCCTAAAACTGTGAGTAATAGTCCACGAAAAGGACCAGAATTAGCCAAAATTGTGAGTGTTGATGACCGACACGTAAACACACCCCAGGGTTTGTCAATCGTGCAAATCACTTCGGGGCCCCAAAAGTGAGTAATAGTCCAAGAAACGGGCCAGAATCAGCCCAAACTGCAAATCTTGATGACCAACATGTAACGCACCATGGGGTTCAACAACTATGGAAATTGCTTCGAAACACCAAAACGGTGAGTAATAGTCCGGGAAACGGGTCAAAATTGGCCAAAACTATGAGTGTTGATGACCTTCACGTAAACGCACCCCAGGGACCGTCAAATATGGAAATCGCTCCGGGGCCCTAAAACGGTGAGTAATACTAATAGTCCACTAAACGGACCAGAATTGGCCAAAATTGTGAGTGTACACGTAAACGCACCCCGGGGTTCGTCAATCATGGAAATCACTTCGGGGCCCCAAAACTGAGTAATAGTCCAAGAAACGGGCCAGAATCGGCCCAGGCTGCAAGTCTTGATGACCAACACATAAGCACACCTTGAGGTTTGACAACCATGGAAATCGCTTTGGGACCTTAAAACGGTGAGTACTAGTCCACGAAACGGCTCAGAATTGGCCAACATTGTGAGTGTTGATGACCGGCACGTAAATGCACCCTGGGTATCGTCAATCGGGGAAATTGCTCCGGGACCTGAAAACGGTGAGTAGTAGTCCACAAAACGAACAAGAATTGGCCAAAATTGTGAGTGTAGATGACCACCAGTAAACGCACCCAATGGTTCGTCAATTCGGGACCCCAAAACTGAGTAATAGTCCATGAAATAGGCCAGAACCTCCGCATCCACATTCGCGTCCTCCTCTGCCGCGTTCTTATTGTCAGCTGTCGTCAACGTATATTTTTTTCGCTGCAACATCTTGAAGCAGGCGGATTGCACGATCATTCTTGCATCAACATCCAAAGAGTCGACATTCAAGGTTAACATCTTGGCGTCCTCCGCATTGGCGGTGATCTTCACACTCTTTTCCTCGAGCGCGGCCTTCCTCTCTTTGAGAATAGTCCTCCTTTCTTCGAGCTTCATCTTCTTATTCGTCGCGTCCATCAATAGTTTGAACCTCTTCGCCTTCTTCTCCTCATTGATCTCCGAGCGCCTCACGCATGCTTCCTCCTCCTTCTTCAAGATGTCCTCAAACCTCTTCGTCAGCTTGGCTCGCTTCGCCCTCTCCTCTTCTCACTTCTTCCCCCGTAGGGTTTTTTAACCTTCTTCGACGGTTCTTGGGTTGGGTTGGTAGGGCCACCGATTTCTTGCTCGTTGGCTTGGGTGGCGGTCTTGGTAATGAAAAGGTTCCACTTTAGTTGCCCATTCAACTTCTACCGACAATGCATGACAGTGAAGGACTTCTTCTCCAACTTCTTGTACACCACACAAGCACGAGTAGGCTACAAAGTGAAGCAATGTCGACAATGATCCGTCCAATGAGCAACAAAACAATACATGTCCTACTAGTGATCAACAAAACTAAAGCATATCCGGCTAGTGATCAACTTACTTGCTCGGTGATTTGTGCACCGCTAGGCCACCGTGCGATGAGATGCTTCAAGTGCCTGCAATACTTGGACGCGGCCTCTTGGATGGTGTTCCATTGATGGTTGAGGGACTTCCATTCACGGTAGCGATGACCGCGTCGGAGTAGGGAGTGAAATGCTTGTGCTCATGGAACCATATGTGAATGTTCCTCCAAAAGGTTGTGCCCTTTTGCTCCGTGCTATGGACAAGATCGAGGCTAGTGGCCAACCATGCATCACACAATAGCTCGTCCTCCCGCATGTTGAAGTTTACACCTCTACCCTTCTCCTTCGGATCGCCAACTGTATCATCCGGATCATCATCGTCGACGTCACCCTCCTCCTCCTCCTCCTCCTCCCCATTGGGCTACTGCTTACCGATGGCCCAATGTTGTTGTTGTTGTGTGCCATCGCCGGTTTGGTTGTATGACTGCTACGTGGCCGTTTAGGTGTAGGACTGTTGTTGGTAGTTGCCGGACTAGGTGGGATCCAAGTCTTCCACTTGCCCGTCCTCATAGCCCCCTCTCCCTCTCCTCGCCTCCATCATGGTGATGCCGAGCATCTCCCTGCCTGTGTCGCACGCCGGCTCCCCCGCTCTAGGCATTGCAGCGAACAGCATGCGGGCACTTATGTGCTCCCGGCCGTGCTCCGGCGAAGAATACTCGGAGAAGAGCGGCGCCATGTTAATGTCGATGATATAAGGCACCATACCGGCGGGGGTTTCGAGCTGCTTGTCGGCGTAGAATGGAGGCTCGTAAGGCTCCGGCCACGTGGCCGCCTGTACTGTGGGCGCGCCCATCTAGCTGCGTCCGCCACAACTGGGCCGACTGCCTCGTCTGCCACGACCTCGACACCCATCGCCACGACCAAGCCCATCGGCGGTCAACCGCTTCTTGAGCTTCTTCTCCTTTGCGACCTTCGCTTTGATGCGGCGAGTTTGTCGTGTCGCAGAGCTGATCTTCCGGGCGAGCGTTATGCTCGGATCCTCCGGCACCTCCACCGGCTCCATCTCTGATAGATTCTCCAACGGCTCCATGCGTCGGCGGCGGAAGGAAGAAGAGGGTGGGCGAAGAGCAGTGGGGAATGGAAGAAGAGAAGTGGGGAATTTTGACGCAGAAACGGTGTGTGATGCTACGACAGCGCAGGCTCCGGATTCCTTTCGGATGGGCCAGAGGGGTACATAGTGACGTTTCTCATGTCCGGACTCCCGCAAAGCCAGATGGGCAAGAAATAGCAAACATACAAAAATGGAGTGAACTGAATTGCAATTACCGGACAAAATTGCTGTTCTGACCTATGTGTCTAACAAAATCCCGATTTGACCTCGTTTTGAAAAAAAAAATCGTTTCTGACCTTTTTAGGTGACGCCAACATCCCTGGCGTCTGGGTTGCGAAGGAGATGCCACGTATCCTAGCGTCTGGCCCCTGGCCCGCACTGCCCGCCTGCCCGTTGACCTGCTGACGTGGCAAAGGGGCCAGACGCCAAGGACCCTGGTATCTGGCCCTGGTAACTGGATAACCCCCGCGGGCCCAGCCCACTCATCCCCAACCTCTCCCTGGCGGCGCTCAAAGCAAGAACAGAGAGCTCTATCTCTCTCGCCCCTCTTCTCCCTCACACCAAAGCCCCCCCCCCTTGATCTACTCCATCCTCCACCCAAATTTGTGGATCTGACCCCCCAAAGCATCCTTGAGGTATTCTCCCCTATTCCCTCCAATTTGTTTTTGTTTTCTCCTCTTTTGTTGGATGCATTATTTCACATTAGGTGATGTTAGATTAGTAGATGGTTTCTTTGTTTTAGGAAATAATTTGTAGTTGATAGATGATTTGGTAGGTAGTGTAGTTGGTAGATGTTTGTAGTTGTCCACCAATAGACATAGTTTGTGTTGTTTTTTTGAATTATAGATGATGTATGCAAGTGCTAGTAAATTAGCTATATGTTGAATATATATATATGGCATAATATTTGTTTGAATCTGAGAAGACTACTTTGGCAAGCAAATATATTTAGAAAAAATATTATATGTGTGAAGTGGTATGACAATATAGTTGAACATATAGATGGCATAATTTTTTTTGCAAAAGAGATGATGAAATTTGATGATTGTGTGTGACATGATTTTTTTTTGCAAAAGAGATGATGAAATTTGATGATATGTGTGTGCATATGTAGAAGAAAGAAATGATGTGGTTATGTGTGAGAAGAATGGTTTGTTCATATGAAATAACTTGAAGAAGGAAATAGTATTGTTTGATATTGTTCATGTATTTATATATGTTTGTGATTTGTTTTGTAGGATGGTGGATGATGATGGACCTTGGTATGACGGATTAATCGATGAGTGGGATAAGGAGCATCGTGCTCGTGCCATTGAGAAGGGAGATGTAAGAAGCAAGACTTATCAATTTTCGTTGTTTCTCATTTGTGTTCTTGTATTGATTAAAACGTCACTTTATTTGCAGCTTGTAGTTGCTATGCGCATGAGGGGTCATTCCGCTGATGAATTTACTTACGACCCGCGGTACGAGCCTTACATTTGGAGATTGGGTCTTCTCCCATTCATGTTGCAGTTTAACCGACGCGCTTCGTCGGTGAACCACGCGGCGCTGACCGCACTTGTGGATCGTTGGAGGCCGGAGACTCACTCATTCCACCTTCCATGTGGGGAGATAACGATGACCCTACAGGACATGGCTATGATAAGCGGCCTTCCTATCAACGGACAAGCTGTTACCGGTCGTGTCAGCGTTGGTAATTGGCGAGAACGGACTGGCATTTTAATTGGTGTTGAGCCCGACGGCCCTCAGGAAGGCAAGGCCGATACCGCGAGAGTGAGGCATTCCTGGCTAAAACTGGTCAGAGGAAACACCAATCCGTGCCCTCAGGGTGCCAATGACGTGGTTGTGCAGCAGTACACACGGGCCTATCTTTGGTATGTACTAACCAAGGTAGTCTTCTCAGATGCAACCGGGAACTCAGCCCTCTGGATGTTCCTGGAGCTACTCAATAACTGGGATACCCAGTATAGCTGGGGTTCGGCAACCATTTATCTTGCTTTTGTCATGCGCCTCCATATCTAACATGTTTGTTTGATTGCAGCTTGACTTGGCGTGTCGCAGGAAGGGAGATACATCCTCATTGGCTGGGTTTGTTTGGAGCCTATCCGTCTGGATGTGGGAGCAGATCCCGGTTCGACGGCCTGATTTCAAGAACCCCAACATGCCAAACCCACGGGGTAATCATGATGGGGTGCATGATGATGATCCATATCGGCGCCCTACGCTTGCTTACTATTGGGAACAAGTGACAGTGTACACAGGAAGCTCGCATGTGCGATACAAGTGCTATATCAACGAGCTGGACACCTTGACTGCTGAGCAGGTATTGAGAAGTTCGATGAGACCAAATTTAGTCAAGAATGAAACTTGTATCTAACAATATATCTCTTTGTTTTGCAGGTACATTGGTTGCCTTATGTGGAAGATCGTGGCTTTGATCTTAATGAGATGTGCACTCGTGATAGCCATCTTTGGCAGGCGAGGTGCCCAATGATATGCTTCTTCGCAGTCGAGTGGCACTTTGTAGACCGTGTGGCAAGACAATTTGGAAGAAGACAAGGTATTCCAATTGAGGAGAGCAATGAGGAAATGCTATCTCTGCATCGGTGAGCAAGCATGTCTTTGAGTATGTAGTAGAGCATTGAATAAGTCTATGTTTGCTAATGCTTTGTCCCGTGCATCATTTGTAGGTTCGATCGAAGGAACAATCAGGATATATTGGATTGGGCAAACAAACACCATGCATGGATACAAATTTGGGATCAAAGAGACACGTTAGTTCAATCAGAGAGTAGACCTCACAATCAGTCAGCATATCAGAAGTATCAAGTGTGGTATGCGAATCATTACCGGTTAAAGCTAAAGCCTGGTTGGACTCACGAGGAGTGATCGGAGTTGGTGTCTGAAGACCCGGAGACTGCAGTAGGTTATCATACCTTCAACACGGCTGTGAGAGACACCAAAGGGGCTCACGTTGACTATGCACCGATGCATGAAGAAATGGTAGTCTGTTTGTCCTATTTTAACATAGTTGCATCATGTTGTCTTCTTTCAAATACATAAGTTTGGTGTGTTCATGAATTGCAGGGCAGAGAGTTGCTTCTGTGTGTCAACGACGCCAATGTTTCACTAAGTCATCCACCTGGTGGTGGATTATCTGAGAGGACTCTTAGGAGCACCATGGAGGTGTGACCAATATATTATAAAAGTTTATTTTCGCGGATTATTTATTTGCATCTCATATCATAGCATATTTTGTGTTGTTGCAGAAGTTCAAGAAGCGGTTCCATAAGATGGCAGCAATGCTTTCTTGCCATGGTGCTCAGTCCAGTGACGTGTATGCACCTGGTAGCCGCGCTGCCAGAGCTAATAGACAGCGTTATCTTCAGAACAATGAGGACATGGAGGAGGAGGTCCATGAAGAGGAGCCAGCACATCAAGAGGAGCCAACACATGAAGAGGAGCCAACACATCATGAGGAGCATGAGTATGATGCAACACATCAAGAGGATCATGAGTATGATGTTGATGCTCCACAACCATCACAACCTACACAAGGCAATGCTCGCACTAGGAAAGGCAAAGCCATAGCTAAGACACCAAGCAAGAAAGGTAGAAAGAAGACATGGAACACACAATTCCATAGTCCGAAGTATCCTCATCAGCTTATCCCAAGAGGAATGCAAAAATATAAGGCCAACAATGAGGTGGAGGAGGAGGCATACAACGAAGAGGAGGAGGAGGCTAGCAAAGAGGACAAGCCTACACTTGCAACCATTGTGAAGAGAGGAAGGAAGAAGTGAGCGTCTTGTTTGGAACTGAATGAACTAGGTGGCGTTTGTATGCATGAACTTGGTGTCATGGTAAAAACTTTTCAGGTTGTCTTGAATTTGGTGTCTTACGTATGCACTTAGTGTCTTATGTATGCATGAATTTGTCGTGATGAAAAATCTATGAACTTGTTGTCGTTTGCATGCAAGAATTTGTCATGGTGAAATTTCTGTGAAATGTGCTATCTTCTGTGTTGTATGAACCTGTCATATGAATATATATGTGACATCTTCTTGTGTCAAACAGCAAGTTCAAAATAATCTTCAGGGCACCAGACGCAGGGTCCTTGGCATCTGGGTGCAAATTAGGGCACCAGACACCACGGTCACTGGCGTCTGGTGGTCGACTGGAAGCAAAAGCGGAGTCCTGGAGTGCAGAAACAGGGCACCTAGATGCCAGGGTACATGGCGTCTGGCCCTGGTGTAGTACTTTTTTTAGTTTGTTCATATTTTGACACAGCATAGTATCTAATGAAATAGATATTTTTTTAGCAAACACCATAGTCTTCACATAATAGCAAATGACAAACATAGTTATCACATAATCTCAAATTACACAAATAGTCTCGAATGAGAAGTTCATCACATACAATGTCTCGAATGACATAAGTAGTTCATGACCACGATGGTCCACGATAGTTGAAATGACATGAACATCACATATAACTCGGTTTCCTGTAGCAATGCAAGCCAACAACCCTTTTCCATGCCCATTCTTCCAGCATTTCTTGAATCTTGTCATCATCAGTTATGTCAACCAATTTTCTTTCCCCGGGGCCATCTGAATGCTTCCTGCTCACGTAGTACACAAAATCCTCTTCCTTCAACCCTTGCTTCAACATGAATTTAGTCTTCAACCAATTGAAAGTGAGGTCCACTTCACTAACTTGCACAACACATGGAGACAAGCCTTGGACATGAACAACAGGGCTAAGCACCCACTGAGTACCCATCTACAACACACAAATCCCTTAGATACTGAAGATGGGGGTGAAACCAACCAAAAAATAGGGGTGGAGTCGATTTACCTTCTTGTTTGCAAATCCTGAAGATGGGGGTGAAACCGGACTGATTCTTGAGAGATTTGAGGAGGGTTAGGGTGCTAGAGAGGGAGTGACGTTGGCAGGGCTAGAGGTGAGAGTGAGTGGAGATGAATATAATGAGAGGGGTAGAGGTGGAGATGAATGGATGAGAGGGCTATAGGTGGGCCCAAAGAATCTTATCCACTCGAAAGTTGCTCTCTGGATAGGGACCCAGACGCCAGGGACCTTGGCGTCTGGGTGTGCAAATTGCCAAACTGGGAAAATGCTCTCTGGATACTAAACCAGACGCCATGGACCTTGGCATCTGGGTGTGCAAATTCCCAAATAGAAAAAATGCTCTGTGGTTAGTAAACCAGACGCCATGGACCTTGGCGTCTGGGTGTGCAAATTCCCAAATAGCAAAAATGCTCTCTGGTTAGTAAACCAGACGCCATGGACCTTGGCGTCTGGGTGTGCAAATTCCCAAATAGCAAAAATGCTCTCTGGTTAGTAAACCAGACGCCAGGGACCTTGGTGTCTGGGTGTGCTAATTTCCAAACTGGAAAAATGCTCTCTGGTTAGTAAACCAGACGCCAGGGACCTTGGCGTCTGTGTCTCTAGATACGAAACCAGACGCCAAGGACCTTGGCGTCTGGGTGTGCAAATTGCCAAACTGGAAAAATGCTCTCTGGATACTAAACCAGACGCCAGGGACCATGGCGTCTGGGTCTCTGGACACGAAACCAGACGCCAGGGACCTTGGCGTCTGGGTGTGCTAATTTCCAGACTAGTGCCCACACTTTTAAACATTGGAAATCAAACAAAAATCTGAACAAAGCATAGTTTGCATACAATTTCAAATAGGTTGCACATAAGTAGTTCATGACCACACAAGGCCTCAAATAACAAGTTCACACACGATATCTCGAATGACATAAGTAGTTCATAACCACACAAGGCCTCAAATAACAAGTTCACACACGATGTCTCGAATGACAAATTCATACATTAAACAAAGTCTCGATAGTCCATCATCGACGTCGGTGTCTTTCCATTTGTCTACTGCGTAGTACGGGGCCACTTTCCCTTCTTGTCACGTGCCTCGTCCTCCTCTCGTGCATCGCGAGCCCTTGCAAGTTTTTTTGCCCTCTCTTCTTGACGAGCCTCCTTCTCTTTGCGTGCCCTCTCTTGCTCACGCTTCTTGCGCTCGTTCTTCTCCTTCTCACGACGCTCATGCTCCAATCCCCGTGCAAAGGACTCCTCGAACAGGCGCTGCCTCCGTAAGTAATCTCGATGTTGGTCCTCTGGGACATCTTTTCGTACCTCGTGATCTATCCAAGTGAAGTACTTGCAAAGTGGAGGAGGCGACTACATAAAAATCATGTCATTGTTAGTAATATGAGTTCAAACTTGATGAGGTTTTTTGTATGTACACCTAACATACCAGTGGTATGTCATATGCGTTAGTTGGCCTTCGACGATCATGTGCATAGTTGGGACACACGAAAAACCTTCTACCTTCTGTCCATGACTTCTTGAGGTTCATGGACACCTTCAGCTTGCAAACATCACCACACCAACATGGTGGTGTGGGCACATCCTTCTCCTTCTCCTTATCCAAGCTGGCCTCCATCCACGTCTTTGGCATGTCCTCTTGGTCCGCGCACGCCGACCTCGTCCTGGAACCGGATGAAGCCATGCCTACAAAAAGAACAATTGTTAGCACAAGACATAAAGAGAGTACATGCGTAAATACAGTAAATCAATAAATGCTAGGAATTGTATGAACAAATAATATATACCATTATTACTAGATCAACCATCTGGATTAAGCAAATAACCGAAGACCGATCTATTATCAACCATTCCTCTACGACCACCACCACCTCTAGCACTTGTGCTTCCTCTCCGACCACCACCACCTCTAGCACTTGTGCTAGCTCGACCACCACCTCTAGCACTTGTGCTTGCTCGACCACCACCTCTAGCACTTGTGCTTGCTCGACCACCACCTCTAGCACTTGTGCCTGCTCGACCACCACCTCTAGCACTTGTGCTAGCTCGGCCACCACCTCTAGCACTTGTACTCCCTCTACGACCACCACTACCACCTCTGACACTTGTGCTTGTTCGACCACCAGCACCGTCACCGCTTCCACCTCGTTCACCATCGGTGCCACCTCCACGACTTGTTTTTCTTTTTTTGGTTTTCCTCTTCTTGCATGTCCGATCATTGTGTCCCCCTTCACCGCACACCCCACAGTTGACAGTGTCAGGAGCCTCCATAAAATGACCGCTACCAAATTGTTTCATGCCAGTGTATCCAGCCAAGTCATCCATATCACCCCTGAACCTCTTAGTTCTCCTTCTACCCTTGGTCTCCACTTTCAGAAGAGGGTCTGGCCTAATATGAGGGCCATGGTACTCAGGCCACTGTGATTGGTCCAAGAAAGGGTGAAATCTTGGCGCCCATGTCAACCTAGTTGCTTCCACATGGAACTCTTGCATCCGCATGGTTTTTCCATCACAAACAGGTATGTTTCTCGCCTTCGCCGCCGTTATCAAATGCGAGCATGGCCAATGATACTTACTAGGCCTCTCGCACTGGCACCACCGAGTCTTCAGATGCACCTCAAATGCAGCACCACCATATTGAAAACCGTCTCGTGTTGTGCCACCTGGCTCATCAATTTGATAGATCATTTCAATTCTGTCGAATATGATAACTTGTTGGCGTGAAGACTTGCTTCCTTGTAACTGCAACCATTCATCAACCTTCTCCGGATAATCCTTTTTTTCACCTATCCATTTTGCAGTCTCTTCAGAATGCCTCTGAAAGTACTCATTAAGCTTGAAAGAAAGTGTACTCCACTATTGCAGTCACCGGCAATGCACAAGCACCCTTCAGCACATTGTTGAAACATTCTATCAGATTGCTCGTCATGTCGCCATATCGCCAACCACCATCGTCATGAGCGCGTGCCCACTTGTGCTTCTCGCTTAAATTCCTAGTTAAGAAGTCTTTTCCCCCTTCGTGCACCGCTACAAAGAGTTTGTTGTACCGAGCATCGAAACCTTGGGTCATGAAGGCCACACATACATGGGTAAGGTCTTTGCTGAGCTCCTTGCTCTTACATGCCCGGTAAAAGTTGGCCACGAAATGCCTCATGCACCATCTGTGGTGAAGCTTTGGAAATCCTAGAATAACAATGTCCATTGCCTTGAGTATGCCATGGTGCCGGTCCGATATGATGCACACCTCCCTAGCCCCAATCACGTTGTGCCTAACATGACCCATGAACCACTCCCAGTTGTCTTGGTGCTCGGAAGGCACCAAAGCAAATGCACACGGCAACACATTGTCGTTTGATGAGTGCGCCATTGCTACCATTAGTGTGCCCTTGTATCTACCGGTCAAGAACGTGCCATCTATAGACAAGACCGGACGACAATGCTGGAACGCCTCCACACATTGTCCATAACTCCAAAAGGCACGATGGAACACTCCCTCGTGATCCTCGACCACATGAAACATGCCCGGGTTCTTATGTGCAATTGCGGCCAACAACCTTGGGAGCTGGTTGTATGCTTCTTCATAACCACCATACAACATCCTAATAGCATTTTCCTTTGCCTTCCATGCCTTCCCATACTTGACTTCATAACCAAATTGGTTTTTCACCGTCCGCATGAGAAACCTCACTTTCACAGTTGGATCAAAGCCTATGTCTTTCATCCATTTGTATCCGACATACTCAGATGTGAGTTGACGATGTGTCTTTCAAAGTCGTTTAGATGGCGGTTTGCACCTATGAGTGGCAACACAACTTCTTAACACCCATTCTTCGGTGTCTTTAAGCTTTCTTGCACGAACCTTCCATGGGCATCCTTCTTGCTCACACTTCACGGTGTAACGCAACTTCATGTCGGAGTGCTCAACATAAAATGGCCTATGGTTCCGAATGGCATAGTCAGACAACCAAAACTTCAGCATAGGCAAGCTCAGAAACTTCACTCCTTTCTTCAAATAAGCATTCTCGTCCTCCTTCTCCTCCCTTGGTTCTCCTAGATCCGGGCCTGGTGTTGGCAAAATCGCCGTCATTCTCATTCCACCATCAACAACAACTTTATGGGCAAGGCTAAGATCTTTAAACAAGTGAGTTCTTTTTTCTAAGCCCGTCAACTCAAAGTGGATTTGGTTTTCCTCCTTTGTGAACCCATCCTCGTCCAACTGTTCAACTGGACCCTCATCATCCGAGTCATATGCATATTGACGCCTAAAAGGCAACTCACGATCCATGTCCTTTTGCGCTATGTACGCATCCAAGTCACCAACATCATTACCATGAAACCCTTCCTCTTGCTCTTCGTCGTCATCATAAGCATCTTCATCATTTTGAATTACTTCATCACTAGCAATCACCTCAACTTTATTTGCTTGGCTAGTTGGTGGTTGGCTAGAAGCATTGGGGGCATACAACTCAACCTCATTTGGTTCAATAGATGGTACACGGGGACGTGGTTGGCGATAAGCATTTGGGGCATCAACCACAACTCTATGCTCAACAAGTGGCACCATTGTTATCTCGCTCATGTCATCCATTGGGGAAGAGACATGCCGGTTCAAATCAAGTGTAAACCGAGAAGATTCAACCTTGGTGGCAAACAATTCAAGTGACTTGTCTTCCGATTGGGAAACTTTTTTCTTGTATACATCCCAATGCAAATCCGAGGTGATAGGCATACTTTTCAAGCGAGATTTGGCTCCAACTCCAACATCATACCTTCCTATTAACTTAACATCAACATTGGTGTCCATCCACTTTAAGGCTTGTCTCACTTTTGCAACAACATCCTCATAGCTAGGGCTTGCATCAAAACCAATGGTTCCTCACCCGTGTCGGCATTGTTACTCAAGAATGCCTCCTTGTCCATGTAATGAACATTAACAAGTCTCTCCATCTAAAAATAACATGAATGCATTTAAGAATTCAATGAGAATTGGTGTTTATCCAAATCATATCAACACTAAATTATTGGTGATGTCCACAAAAGTATCACTAATTAACACACACTAAGCAAAGTTAACCCTAATCACTAACTAACCCTAACCCCCAATCTTTCTACTCAACAAGCATATATTCCTACTACACACCATGCATATCACTATATTATCAAAGTTAACCAAGCCATTCTTACTAACGTAAGGGAGAAAACATGAACTAGGGTTCCACCAACATGTATAAAATGCAACCAAAATAACAAGATTGAACAAAAAATAATTGGATGATTTGGGGGAGATTACCAAGAGCAACAAAGTGATGGAAAGATCCACCTAAGGGATGCACCTTTTGAAGAGGATTTGAGGGGGAGCTTGAGGGGTGGGAGAGAGTATGAGAGCTCCAAGTGTTCTTCAAGCTCGGGTTGTGGATTGGGAAAAGTGTGTGGGGTGGGTCCCACACACTCTCCCGTGGGGTTATCCAGTTACCAGGGCCAGACGCCAGAGTCCTTGGCGTCTGGCCCCTTTGCCACGTCAGCAGGTCAACGGGCAGAGCGGGCCAGACGCCAGGATCCGTGGCGTCTGCTTCGCAACCCAGACGCGAGGGATGTTGGCGTCACCTAAAAAGGTCAGAAACGAATTTTTTTTTCAAAATGAGGTCAAATCCGGATTTTGTTAGTCACATAGGTTAGAATAGTAATTTTGTCCACCTCGTATAAGCGACCACGTCTGTACAGCCAAATGCCACACAAGTCAGTCAGTTAGTGGCACACCTCACTGACTGGTACTAGCGTCCAATCTATCTGCACGTGTCTAATTCTCTACACAGCCACAAAATACAGATGCCGAGCCAACGGACAGACAGCGCGCACGCACGCAGTCAGTAGCCGCTGTCGACGTGGAACTCCGCGTACGGCGGATGTCCGCCGCCGCCGCCGTCCGCCTGCCCGTCGCCTCCGGCGTAGTACAAGTCCACGCTCGGCTCCAGCACAAAGGCCTCCTCCATGTTCAGATTGCTGTGATTGTGGTACGACAGCCCGTCGACGGGCATCCTCTGTTCTTCCCTGCCGTCGAGAAGCAGCCGCGGCCTGTTGACCCGCGCGCCCTGGTCCTGGCCGCTGCCGGCGAGGCGGCGCAGCACGTCGGGGTCTCCGACGACCTTGAGGAGGAAGGCGAGCATCTGCTTGGGCCGGCGCTCCGTCTCCTGCACCCGGCGCCACATCGCCGCCACGCGCTCCTCCGTGGCCCTCTGCTCATTCCTCAGCCGGACCACCTCCATGGCCAGCGCCGTACTGCTGATGCCTTCATCCTCGTCGCCGTCCTCCTTGGCGCGCCTGCTGCCGCCGCCGCTGTGGCGCCGGACGATGCGGGGGAGGAGGTGCGTCTGGCCGCGGAGGAAGCAGGCGTGCGCGAACTGCCGAACTCCCAGCGGTCCGGGTGCACCTTGCGGAAGCCGTAGGTGTTGAGCTGCCGGACGAAATGGAGAAGTTGGCGTGCTTGAAGTGGGCCGGCAGCAGCGCCTGCGAGAAGGCGAAGGGGTCGGCCACGACGAAGCTGTTGCCGGCGGGCCCCCACGCGACGACGCCGTCGGTCGCCCGGTCGTCCACCATCCCGTAAGTCTTGGCCACGAACGGCGCCACCCCCACCCCCGCAGACGCACCAGAGGAGCTTCCCGAGGAGGAGGAGGAGGACTCCATGCCGCTGACGCCGCCGCTCATCATGACGAGACGACGAGAGGATGCTTTGCTTGCTGCTTGTAGTTTGGGGAACGAGCGGGGTGTCGTGCGGGGAGTGGATTGGAGGAACTGGGAGATGCTGTGTCGTGTCGAGCCGAGCTGCCGAGGTGTATATACGCAGGCCGCAGGGGACGTCGACAGGTGAGGGGCAACAGGTGGAGGGACGCGTGGCTGCGCACGCGGCGGCCGCTGGTGTACGCGGGATTGTCAGGCCGCTGAGTCGACATTGGAGCGGGGGGAAGGTAGCGATGCTTAAGTTGAAAACTGGTATCTGCTCTCCATTTGTTTACTCATCTCGACTCAACTCCTGATCTCTACCCTCTTTTAGAGCAATGCTACCTCTACTAAAAACGGGTTAACGAGCGGACACGCGGCAGTGCAAAGTTCGGCGGGACCCAACTGGGTAATTTACAAGCTACTATGTCACTGTCACATCAATCAGTCATGTAGCACTATATCTGGCCGCCGCCGCCTCCTCCTCCAAGAAAGAAAGTTAGGGTTCGTGCCTCTCGCCGGCGCCGGCGCAGGTCCGCCTCGTCTCCGGTGGCCCTAGGGCCATGGAGGCGCGGTGGATCCTGGCAAGGGCCGGCGGGAGGGCTTCGTTTTTAGTCGTTTTTTCAATCTTGTTAGAGTTTGTGTCCTACTCAGGAAGGCGAGACGACGGCGGCTCCCTGAAGATGGAATAAAGGTCTCCCCGCCTAGCCCCCGTTCCGGCGGTGCGTCTAGCATCGTTGGTGGGCGTGTGGAGGTGTGTCTCCGGCAGATCTATCTTTGGTGGATTTGCTCGGATCTCGTTGTTGTTTGTCTACGTTCGTGTGCCTTCGGCTTGGATCCTTTCGATCTACGTTATTTTTTATCGGCGACGGTTGCTGTTCTGGGGTGCTGGTCCTATGGGGCCTTAGCACGACGACTTTCCGACTGTCTACTACAACAAGTTGTGCCGGCTCCGGCGATGGAGGGGCGATGACGGCGGCGCGCCTTCGGCTCGCTTCGGTGCTTGTAGTCGTCGCTAGGTGGTCTATGATTCTGGATATAATTTTTATTTCTGGTATTCATTGTACTGCCATGATTGAAGATGAATAGATTGAAAGTTTTTCCGAAAAAAATCAGTCATGTAGCACTAGTGTCACACGCTGACCACTTTTTAGTGCATCTCCAAGCGCCTCGACGGTGCATAATATCTTTACAGCGTCAAACTAGTTTTTTTACGCGCGCAAGCGATGAAAAAAACTTCAAGATGCAAAACACATGGCGTTTAATTCGGCGGCCCCACCTACAGCAACCGGCGCGCACAGTTCGGTGTCCCAAATTTGCAACCTAGCAGCCTACGAGCACATCTATGCGATAAAGTTTTTTCGATGTGCGTTCTATTTTACAGTGTCTGCTGGAACTCTGTTTTTTTGTCTCCAGCGCACAAAAACGATGGTTTTTAGCGCGTGAGGCTTTTTTTGGGCGCCTGTTGAAGATGCTCTCACCAAACGAACATGACCAAATCTCTGTAGATGTGCGAACCAACATCTAGTTGAATGCTTTTTTTTCTAATTGTAGTTGGATGGTTAGAAGGACGGCGGTATCCCATTTCATCGGGGTAGAACTTCTAAACGCTTTGCTGCTCACATTTTTTTGGTTTTACTTCAAGCCTTTCGATCATGTGCGTTTAGTGGGATGAGACTTCCCCGTTGACTATAAAAGCATTTGTAGGGACTTCGTCAATCTTAAAATGTTGTGTTGGCCCAGTCTCTCGAAGATGCTTATAGGGGTAGGGTGTGTTGCCTACGTTGATAATGGTTAGCATGTGTGTGCGTATGTATGAGCTCGTGTGTCTACTGTGATCATACATATGCAGGGTTAGTGTGTGTTGAGTTGCCTGCCTTGATAGTGGTTAGTGGTTACGATGTTCTACTTTCTTCTTGATTCGTCAAGTTCTATCGTGAGTTGTTGTTTCCACTACACTTCAAACATGTTGAATAAATAAAATATATATTCAGATCTTTTGAAATGTTCTATTGTAGTGGTTTATCATGTTTGAGAGCATATCATGATGTTCCATTATGCATCGACACGCTTCAAGCTTAATATCACGATTTTATTAAACATTGACCCTTATAAAGTTTTATTAGGTTCGTGTTCTATAGTTCAGCAATATGTTTTATAGAGTTTTGCCATGTTTCAATTAAAATTTGTAAATCCGTCAAAATATATTCAATATTGAACTTGTTGTAAAGTATTTTTTTTTGCGGTAAAACTTTCAATCTATTCATCTTCAATCATGGCAGTACAACGAATACCAGAAATAAAAATTACATAGACCACCTAGCGACGACTACAAGCACCGAAGCGAGCCGAAGGCGCGCCGCCGTCATCGCCCCTCCATCGACGGAGCCGGGCACAACTTGTTGTAGTAGACAGTCGGGAAGTCGTCGTGCTAAGGCCTCATAGGACCAGCACCCCAGAACAGAAACCGCCGCCGTTGAAAAATAACGTAGATCGGAAGGATCCAAACCGAAGACACACGAACGTAGACGAACAACGACGAGATCCGAGCAAATCCACCAAAGATAGATCTGCCGGAGACACACCTCCACACACCCACCAATGATGCTAGACGCACCGCCGGAACGGGGCCTAGGCGGGAGACCTTTATTCCATCTTAAGAGAGCCGCCGCCGTCTCGCCTTCCTGAGTAGGACACAAACCCTAACAAGATTGAAAAGAACGACTAAACGGAGCCCTCCCGCCGGCCCTTGCCAGAATCCACCGCGCCTCCATGGCCCTAGGGCCACCGCAGACGAGGCGGACCTGCGCCGGCGCCGGCGAGAGGTACAAACCCTAACTTTCTTTCTTGGAGGAGGAGGAGGGGAAGGAGGAGGAGCCCTTATAAAGTCTCATTACCATGAACACAAATGTGCAAGCAGATCATAAATCCCACTTTATGTTCAATAGATATGAACATAGAATAAGATTTTTAATGCTTGTGATTTTTAAAGGAGAGAATAGATGGATAAATGTGTTGTACAACTTCTAGGACAACGCACAACTCTGTACCATACACAACATGTATCTAAGAGTATAAAAATAACATAAATAGTATGAATAATCTTAGTGGGAAAGGTGACACTGATCCTCACAAAATGCATCAAAAGCCAAGTCATGCACGGTACCTCCCATGCATGGTAGAATACCGCTCTACAGGTTAATGGATTAAACCTGGGCATGGGCAACCCGGCCTGAAAAACCTCTCCCGGGTTGGGTCGGGCTTTGTCTTCGGGCTAGGATCGGGCCTGAAAATGCAGCACGTTGCGTATGTCGGGCTGGGCTTGGGCCTAGGGAATCAGGCAGTTTACATGGAGGCTTGACCCGGCCCGACTCAAAATTGCTCCACTGTGTCTCCTCGGGCCGGGCTCAGGCTTAAATATGCGATTTTTTGGCCGGGCCGGGCTCAAGCCTAGACTTTGCATGTTGGGCTTTGACAGGCCTGGCCGGGCCCGGCTCCTAGCTCTATAATAGATGGGTCACGAAAAGGAGCAGTTTGAGCTGCTAAGAGAATCTAAAGATATATGCCCAAATGGTTCAACCTTCGGATTAGCTTCCTCGCGTGTGCGGTTGATGGGACCAACGTGTGGCCCGACAATTTTTCATCTACCATTGTCAACATGAATCGACCAAATAAAATGTGGTCCATCGTAATGTATCTTAAGGTATAGTAAATTGGTGTTATATTGCACCCTATTGCCTTACGATTATCAGTGCATCTTAAAGTTTAGTAAACTGGTGATATGTTCCACACTAATGCACATGCATTCTTAGATTTTCTCTTTCCTCGTTCCCTCCATAATAGTTTGTTGTATTTCGCACATTTCTTTGCTCATCTTATATTTATTCATATTTATAATTGCAAAATAGGTTAATCTTTATGTTTTGTTTGAACATTTAGGATAAGTGGAGAAATCTACGAAAGATGGCCCGATCGGGCCAGGTCGGCGTAGGGTTTGACTGTGTTGGTTTGACACTTCACCTGACTCATAAATTCAAATGTTCTTTCATGTTTGAATGAATAGTTAATTCAAAATTACAGGGGCTTGATCCTCACTCCCCACTTTATGTTATTTTTTGGGAGAGGGGGGGGGGGGCATAGGCCCCCACTCCCATTCATGCACGACATCGACGTTGAGTTCATGTGTTAATTGTTTTTCAAATACACGGTGAAACATTTTTTTTGAATGATAGGAAACATTTTAAAAACCACACATACATTTTATACAAACATATTTCTGAAACACCTGAATATTTATATGTATCGCACATTTTTTACATGGTTGGAAACAATTTCTTGAATTACATGAACATTTTTTTACATTGCATAATTGTTTCCAAAAATGTCACATACAATTTTTCGAAGGACATTAGCATTTCTGAAAATAGCAGCTACATTTTTTAATGGTACAAATATTTTATAAAGGCTGAGTGAATATATTTTTTGCACTGCATGGACATTTTTTTAAGTGTACGAGGAACATTTTAAAAAATAAACTAAATTAGTTTCACAATATGTGTATTTACAGAACACAAATATACATTTTTTCGAGCAGTACACAAATATAAGTAAAACAGACAAAAATTATGTGCATGACTTCAGCGTGATAAAACCACATGACTATTTGGCTGGCCCACTAACAGCTCCCTATAGGCGAGCCCGGCTTCCGTTGCTAAAGGCGAGACATATGCTTGACCCCGTATCTGGTCTCCAGCGAGTGGCACACTATTCTCAGCTATAAAAAGATATGTTCGGCTTGACCCATGAACAACGGCTCGTCGATAGTACCGAATTTCTCCCAGAAGGTGTCCGATCGCTAGTTAGTTTGTGCCTGCTTAGTGCTGGGGTTTTTTTTCTCTTATAATTATTCTGAAGTTTTTATAGTATATGTATGAAAAAAAGTTTTATTTTAATAATTCTATAGAAAGTCTAGCATATATTAAGTATGTTTGCAGGGTATTAAAAAATGGTAATCATGTTTTCAAAAAGGGTTCATCATGTATTAAAAAGATTCCTCCAGTACTTAAAAAAGTTCATGGGGTATTTTAAATTTGATAGGATATTTACAAAATGTAAAATAAAATGTTCATCGTGTTTTTGCAGAAAATGTTAGATGCGTATTAAAAAAAGGCCATTGTCTTTGAAAAAACAAATTCCATCCTTCAAATAGAAAATGTCTGCGATAATTGTTCATTGTGTTTTAAAATACTTTAATCACGTAATAGAAAACTGTTCAACACATATTACCCTTTTCAAAAAAGGATCATACTCAAGAAATATTCATGGAAATGTAAAAAGTTCTCCACAGATTTTATTTATAAAAATGTTCATGGCATATGAGTATATATTCATACTCTATGACCAATAGGATTATTAAAGTCAATTGATTTGATGCTGAAAAAATGGAAAATTTAAAAATTACAAAGGAAACTGAGAATAAAATATAAAATGATCACCAAAACCGATAATAAAAACACATTAATTTTTTTTTAGAAAGTAGGGCATAATTTTCCTAAAACCAGGCGGAAGATTCCCAAAACCGGCCAAAGATATGATCACTACATCCACCTTGCAAGAGGCGAGATATAGCTTTTTGGTTGCAACTATGTCTGGAAAAAAAGAGTGATCTATTCCATTTATGGCGTCTTGTGGTCAGAACTGTAGGCCCATAAGCCCTGCACCCATGAGGCCATCTCTTGCTATCTGCTGGTCACACAGATCATCCACTAGGTCGCCATGTGTGGCTTTTGGAGCTTCCGGTTTATGTATAATCTGTATTCCTAATGAAGCAGTTGGTAGTCTCGCTTTCAAGTTTTTTTTCGTCCCACCTACCATGGTTTTTTTGTACCTTCTCCCACCTTCGCTGATTTTTTTCGTAGATTTTTTTCGTCCCCTCCCCCCACTTCATCGGTTTATTTTCGTTTCACCCTCTCACACACGGAAAAAAACTGAACGGATCAGAACTTTCCATACTAACACAAATTATTTAGTAATGTCTTTATGTAAAAGAATCAATCACAATCAATCTCTAAAGATCAAATCTAAATTAATTAATCTTCATAACGTTTGTTTCCTTTCGAATCAGGTTCATAACTTTCCTTCCTTGTTTGGGGAAAAACTGTTTGGTAGCAGAGATTAGAAAGCTTCCTATGAGCGTAGTAATAGGAAGTATTCTTTTTCTTGATGATTTGTTTCCATGCATGATGATAGTAAATTAGGCCAACATTCACCACTATTTATCAACGTCATCAATCGTGTCCATTCCTATCAGTTTTAAGGGAATCCACTCGCTACGTCTTTTTTAAGGGGATCCGCTCGCTACATCGTTGTGGCACGTTATTTTCACAAGCAATTCCCCTAAAAAAACACAGGGCCCTACCTCGACTTCCCTACCTGGACGCCGCCGCCGCCGCCCACCGACCTCACCGCCTCCCGGCGATCCCCTCCTCCCTCCCGCAGCTCGAACGACCCACTATTTTGGCCACGAGTACCGCCTGCCTCTTCGCCCATGCGTCGCCCCTCCTCTTCACCATAGCCACGAGCACCATCCGAGGCGGAGCCGCGGCGCTTCCACAGATGCGGCGGAGACACCATATCCAGTGGAGACGGCGGTGTAAATCTTCTCCCACTCTGCTCCTTCCCCTGGTTACCGGCCTGCTCCACCTCCCCTCTGCTTCGTGTGGATCTGCTCATGTGCAGCAGTAAACTTTATTTAGGTAGTACTATTCTTCTAGGCCTTTTTTTGTTACTTACAAATTAACTTTTTGAGCCAATGCTTACGGCATGAAGTATTACCTAGAGTTCCTTAATCAATCTGCTTGTCCATCGTTTCATTTGGTTCAATTACTATCAGCAAGAACACATTGTGAAACCGTTAGCTTATGAATGTGTGCTCTTCCTGCATGAAGTATGGGAGGTTTTTTTTCGTCCCACCTCCCATGGTTTTTTTGGTACCTCCTCCCACCTTCGCTGGGTTTTTTCGTAGATTTTTTTCGTCCCCTCCCCCCACTACATCGGTTTATTTTCGCGCCACCCTCTCACACAATGAAAAAAATCTGAACAGATCAGAACTTTCCATACTGGCGCAAGTTATTTAGTAATGTAGAATCAATCACGAACAATCTCTAAAGATCAAATCTAAATTAATTAACCTTACCTTAAATCGCTCAATCACATTAATTAGAAAACAAATAATTGATTTTCAGAAAAAATCGCTCAATCACATTAACCTTACCTTAACTCATGGATGGTAATCAATCTCCAAACAAAGGAAAC
This sequence comes from Triticum dicoccoides, assembly GCF_002162155.2. Taxonomy (NCBI): domain Eukaryota; kingdom Viridiplantae; phylum Streptophyta; class Magnoliopsida; order Poales; family Poaceae; genus Triticum; species Triticum dicoccoides. Next base: position 675,129,843 of record NC_041387.1, read on the forward strand.
AATACATCGAGGGAGCGGTAAATAAACTCCCTTTCTTATGACATGTATATGATCTTCCCTTCCCTCTCCGTTGTCGAGCGTTCTTGATTCTCGAGGCCCATGCTTGGGCTACGTCACTGGGTCGTGACGGTGCCGGAGGACAAGAACGGCGAGGCCGGGTGCCGCAGCACCGCGTTGGCCGCGGCCGGTGAAGGGGGCGAAGAAGGGCGGCTTCCCTGGCCCTGGGAGTTGGTGCGGTGGAAGCGGCACTTGAAGGACCCGGCGTGGGTGGCCGGCGCGCAGACGCACTTGGAAGCGGGCCACATCCTCCGCGTATTCTTGGAGTTGTGGCTAGCCGATTTACATGAAATTAATTCCCTTAGTTGTGGTGGCAAATATAATACACATAATCCATATTGTTATGCACTAGCGTGTGTGTGAAATAGATTGATTATGGTCCCGTACCCAATAATATGGATATGTGTGTGTGTGTGTGTGTGTGTTAGAGAGAGGGGAGAGAGAGAGTGAGGAAAAGGGAGGCAGAGAGTGTGTGTGAGGAGTTGATGGTAAAAAAGGTCGTCAATGTCACTTGATATGTATGAGAATATTAGTATTGAACTCTTAAAGTTAATGTGGCCTCATTACAACGCACGGGTGTTCTTCTAGTACTCGATTAATATGCTTGTGGGAGGTGCCGTGTATCGCATGTAGCGAGCTATACTCTCGCATTGCTCCCGCGCATGCTTTACATAGGCTTGGCCCAACGAGTATGGGCAGAGCTAGAGCGCGATCACCTTTTCTCTTTACTATTCCGGTCAGTTTGAATTTAATTAAAATAATGAATAAGAAAAGGTTCATGAATTGGAAAAAGAATTCAATTTGGAGAATATTTGCGTTTTGTTTTTGCAAAATTGAGAAATTTAATGAAATTGGAAAATTCATTAATTTGAAAATTGTTCAGTGAAAAATGTTCATGGATTCGGGAAAAGTATAATATATATATATAAATGTGGCCATATTTTATAAAATTGTCCAGTGAACAACATTTGGAGGAGATTCAGTGAAAAACGTTCGTATAATAGTAAATCTGTGCGGGAAATGTCCATGAATGTGAGAAACGTTCGTGTATTTGAAAAACGGGAAAAGGAGAAAAAGGAAAAACAGAAAATAAAAAAAGGAAAGAAAAGGCAGGATAACCGGTGCATACATCAGACGTTGGGTAATCATATGATATGGATCATCGGATACATTGAATGCTGAATGACGCGTTTGTAATGGTCGTCTAAGACGTTGAAGCGACCATGTATATTCCATTCCAGGTCCGTGCGCTGTGTGAATGATATACACACCCGTGCACGCACGACGCATAGTACATTATGCAACACTTGGTCAAATATAATATAGAGAGGTTTTTGTTTTTTGAAAAAATAATACTATAAAGAAGTTGACTTTTTTTTTCGAGAAAACTTTCAATCTATTCATCTTCAATCATGGGTACAACGAATGCTAGAAATAATAAAAATTACATCCAGATTCGTAAACCACCTAGCGACGACTACAAGCACTGAAGCGAGCCGAAGGCGCGCCGCTGTCATCGCCCCTCCCGCGCCGGAGCCGGGCAAACCTTGTTGTAGTTGACAGTCGGAAAGTCGTCGTGCTAAGGCCCCATAAAACCAACGCACCAGAACAACAACCGCCGCTGACAAAGAGTGTAGATCAGAAGGATCTAACCTGAAGACACAGGAACATATACGAACGACGAACAGATCCGAAAATACCTTAAACTAATCTGGACTATTTTTTTCCCTTGCAAAACAAGGAAACAAAAAGAGTATGTATTCCCTCCGTCCAAAAATACTTGTCATCAAAATGGATAGAAAGGGATGTATGCGGAACTAAAATACGTCTAGATACATCTCCTTTATTCATTTTCATGACAAGTATTTTCGAACGGAGGGAATAGTTTTTGAATTTCGTTGACTTGAGTGCCATCTATGCATGATACAGCGACCCGTGCACGTACTTGGCAAAACATGTCTACTTGCTACTATCCAAGTTAATTAACTCCCTGCAAAACATGTCTAGTCTAATTAATTTAACTCTATGCATAATAGTACATCCGTGCACGATGTCGATCAAACAGCTAGCTAGCAGTAGGTGGAACGCCACAAAAATCCCAGGAATGGCTGTATATATATCTGCACGGAATGCAGGCCATTACATTACATCCGCGTCCACCACAGAATCAAGTAGTGCTTCTTCCATAGAGGCCATCGTCATGGCGTCTTCATCTCTATCAGTGGCGCTGCTCCTTCTCTGCCTGGCCGCGGCGGCGTCGGCGCAGCTGTCCCCGACGTTCTACGACGCGTCGTGCCCCGGGGCGCTGGCCACCATCAAGAGCGGCGTGGCGGCCGCCGTGAGCAGCGACCCCCGCATGGCCGCGTCGCTGCTCCGGCTGCACTTCCATGACTGCTTTGTCCAAGCAAGTCCTTCACACACTACTTGTTATTGCTCGGGCCGGTTTCATTTGCTGAACACCAGCGGTTAACCGTGCCTGGCTACGTACATGCAGGGCTGCGACGCGTCCGTTCTTCTGGCCGGCAACGAGCGGAACGCATTCGGGAACGTGGGATCGCTGCGAGGCTTCGACGTCATCGACAAAATCAAGGCGACTGTGGAGCAGGCGTGCAAGCGCACCGTCTCCTGCGCCGACATCCTCGCCATCGCCGCCCGCGATTCCGTCGTCGCGGTGAGAACTAATAAGATGCTCTTCGACCCCCTTAATTAACCGGAAACGTCATTGTGCCGACTGGAAGAGCATGGAAAATCGAACATTTTCATGGCAATTTAGGCTGTCACAAAGATGACAAATTCTTTTAGCAAGCACGGCAAATCCTGGCAAATAATAATCGGTTTTACTTTCCTCGTGCATGCAGGTGGGAGGGCCGTCGTGGACGGTCTCTCTGGGGAGGAGGGACTCCGACACGGCTAGCGAGGCATTGGCCAACCGCGACCTGCCTGCCCCATCGCTCGCCGTCACCGACCTCATCACCCGCTTTGCCGCGAAGGGGCTCAACCTCACTGATATGGTCGCCCTCTCTGGTGCGCACACCATTGGGCAGGCGCAGTGCAAGAACTTCAGGACCAGGCTCTACAACGAGGCCAACATTGACCCGGACTTTGCGATGTTGCGCAACGCCAGCTGCCCTCAGGCTACCGGCTCTGGCGACGGCAATCTGGCCCCGCTGGACACGACGACCCCGAACATGTTTGACAACACCTACTTCCTCAACCTCCAACTCAACAAGGGGCTCCTGCACTCCGACCAGGTGCTCTACACCCTTGTCGGCGGTGCCACCGAAGACATCGTTGACGGCTTCGCATCTAACCAGGATGCGTTCAACAACGTCTTTGCCGCGGCCATGGTGAAGATGGGAAACATCAGCCCCTTGATTTTCCCACAGGGTCAGGTTAGGCGCATTTGCTCCAAGGCGACCTAAGAATCGCTGGCCGGCCATTTGCCCCGAAATGATAGCCTCGACCATGCATCAACCTGCTGCTTTGAGATCCGGATTAACCACAGTTTTTATCCATAAAATGAGCCATCCATGTCTTAGCATCACCTTGTAGTGCCACATACCCCATTATTTCTTTCCTTTGTCGGTCCCTATTGTAATTTTTTGGATCCCATTATTCTTCAATTTGTTTCCCTTCAATACTTTGAATTATTCATAATCTATTCACATTTTGTGTGTGTAAACGGTTCTGTCGGTTTTTTATACGATTTCATAATTTTCTTGAGACAATACTTCAGTTTCACATGTTTCATATCTGTTCCAACACACATATTTACCTTCATTCAATCGAAATTAAGAGTTTAATTAATAATTCTATCAAGATATAAAAAAGAGTCGTCCCATCTCCGGGTTGTTGGGAGAAAGACAACACCCACTCGACATCTCCTCATGAGTTATCATCACGACTTTTGAGCAGTGCTATAGTTTGGAAGATTATAAGATTTCTATCTTTCCAAAATCCTCACATAGCGTATATGATCGAACCACTAACATACGTTTCCTTTTTAGGAGAGACCAATCCGCGACAGGTTGCTTGCATCACTCACTGCAATCCAGTAAAGGGCCCGGGCCTAGCACGCAGGGAACGGCAGCAGGCTCAATTCAGCGAGGAATATTTTATTCACCTCTACACCGTGGTTTATTATAATAAAAACGTTTACAAATTTGGAAATATTTTAAATTAATTTTATTTCTGGCATATAAAAATTTCCACAAATTAAATTTATTTAATACAAAAGTTTTCACGAATTAAAAAAAATCAAAATTTGAAAAACAATGAATTTAAAACTATTCAAGAAAAAATGATCTTGAATACAAAAACTGTTCATTTTTTAAAAAAGTTACGAATTAAAAAAATACTCATAAAAGTGAAAGTTTGTGAGATAAAAAATAGTTCGTGAATTTTTAAAAATTTCATGATTTGTTTTCAAGTTTTTTTATGAACTTTAAAAAGTTCAGGAATTTGAAAATAGTCATTGATTCAAAGAAGTTTCACCAATTCAAGAAAAATCAGGGATTTGTAATATGTTCACGAATTTAAAAATGTTCACTAGTTCAAAAAAATGTTCGTGAGTTTGAAATTGTTCATGAATTTTAAAAAATATTCACTAATTACAAAAAAGTACATGAATTCAAAAAGGAGAAAATGTCGAAAAACACAACAGAGTGATAAAAACAGAATAAAAAAAGCTCAAAAGCTTCTGGAAATTTCCGAAAATCACTCGCAGGAAAATTCTCGGTAGGGCATGATGGGCCGACTGGTAGCAAGCGCTTGCAGGCGACGGCGCACAAGTGCTTGCACTGGGTGACGCATATTATTTGTGCAGTTTTAGTCGGGTGTTTGCCCCTCAAAGAAAAAGTTACTCAGGCACATATACTGGCCCAGCTCCAAACAACCCTGCTCAGAAAGTAAAAGCTTCATTTCTCGAATATATCTATGCGAAAAAATAATTTTTTTTTAGAACGAAGACGCTAGAGGCGTCTGGCTTTAAATTAATAAAGCCCAGAATAGGCAGCTTAACCAACCAAATCAATCTTACAGAATGAAACGAAGAGCACAGAGCTCAGGCCAAACTGACGCAGCGAGTTATAAGGTTCTAAATGGCCAAAAGAGCGAGAGGGTTACATGGCACACGGGCCAATCATCGAGCGTGCAGGCTCTCGCACAACCAAAAGGGCTACTCCCAAGGAGTAGCAGCAGGCTCCCTAGCCATCTCGTACACGTGGCGCAGACGGTCCTGAGCTTGTTGCATCTGATCAGCATCCTTGCGCCTCGCCAACGGACTCCACTGCTGCATGAAAAGGTTGCATTCGAAGATGATATTAGCCGGGTGAGTCGGGAAGACCCTTTCAATAGCAATTTTATTCTTGGTAAGCCACATCGCCCAGAACAGGGCCCCTACGCAAGACCACAACACACGTTTACTACTCCCATGGACCGAGTTCAGGATACGCGCGAAATCGCTGGACGACCGCGGGTCCCAGGCTACGCCCGCCGCGGTTCGGACAACACTCCATGCAAACCTCGCCAACAGGCATTGGAAGAAGACGTGGTTCACGTCTTCGACCATGTTACAGAGCGCACACAAGTCTGACACCGACCCCCGCCTTTTGGCGACATTACCTGAGGTGGGTAGTCTGTTTCTGAACAGTTGCCAGAAGAACACCTTGATTTTCAGCGGGAGTCTCGACTTCTAGAGCCCGTTTGCCGTTGGCAAGGTGGGCCCCTGGCAAAGCTTGCGGTACAATGACTTGACCGAGAACTTGCCGGACGCATTGAGGGCTCAGGTCACCATGCATGTCCGCGATCGTGGACAACGTTGTCTAGCCGATGAGCTGATACAACGCCTCGAGGCTTTCCAACTCTAGAGCGTTGAGCTCGCATCGGAAGTAGACCGCAGGAAGGGATGATGTCAGGGCCGAAGCCACCGTTAGGTCCAGGTCTACCGCGAGAGAGTACAGGTCCTGGAATTGCGACCAAAGCGGTTGGGAGCCAACCCAAAAATCAAGCCAAAACCTAACCGACCGGCCATCACCTATGGAAAACCTATCCCCCAAGGCAAAGGCCCGACGGAGGGCCTAAAGATTGTTCCAAAAGGGGGAGCCCCGAGCCGCACCTTGGAAGAAATTACCGTTCGGGAAATACTTGGCTCCAAGAATGTCGACCCACAGACGGGTCGCCCCTTGGGAGATCTTCCAAATCCATTTGCACATGAGTGCGACATTTAGGATTCTGGTGTTGGTGATCCCCGGTCCCCCCCCCCCCAAGTCCTTGGGGCGACAGATCGCATCCCACTTAACTAAGTGGTATTTGCGTTTCGGGCCCGAGCCCTCCCAAAAGAAACGTGAGCGAGGCGTGTCCAGTTTGGCGTGCACCCCTTCCGCGAGGAGGAAGAGGCCCATCGCGAACATGGGCAGGGAGGATAGGCTCGAGTTCGTGAGCACTAGCCTAGCCGCAACGAGAGGAATTTTCTGCGCCATGGGCGCACCCGCCCCCTACCTTAGTCCAAAGCAGAGCCCAACCCTTGATCGAGATACGCTTGGAGTCAAGAGGCAGGCCAAGGTACGTGAAAGGTAGCTTGCCAACTTTGCAGTTGAGCAAGTTCGCAATACGTCTGCCGTTCGCAGCGTCCAAGCCCATGGGCAATACTTCACATTTGTGGAAGTTGATCTTCAGCCCGGACTTGAGCTCGAAACTGAGGAGGGTGGCTTTAACCATAGCCACGCTGTGGAGGTCTGGCTGGAATAGCAGTAACGTGTCATCCACGTACTG